>NC_081436.1:64729779-64852279 GCF_949786415.1 Peromyscus eremicus
GGGTCTCTGCTGGTTAGTGTTTTGTCAACTCAATACAAGCTAGAGTCATCTGGGAAGAAGGAATTAAGAACATGCCTCCGTCAGACTGGCCTGTGGGCAAACCCGTGAGGGGCAGTTTTCGTGATTAATGATTGATTTGGGAGGGTCCAGCCTGCTGTGGGTGGTGCCACCCATGGGCAGGTAGTCCTGGGTTGTATTTGCAAAGGCAAGCTGAGGGGGCATAGTGGTGTGCACCTTTAGTCCCAAACTTGGGAGGCAGAGGCAGGTGGGTCTTTGAGTTCAAGGCCAGCCAGGTCTACAAAGAGCAAGTTCCAGGACAGTCAGGTCTACACAGAGTGAATTCCAGGACAGTCAGGGCTACACAGAGAGACCCTATTTCAGAAAATAAAAACAAACACAAGAAGCAAGTCATGGAGAAATCTAGTAATTAGCATTCCTGCATGGTCCCTGCGTCAGTTCCTACTCCAGGTTCCGGTCTTGGCTTCCCTCAGTGGACTGTGACCCAGGTTATGTAGGTCAAACAAACCCTTTCCTCCTGAAGTTGCTTTTGATCAGTGTTTTATCCCAGCAGCAGAAGGCAAACCAGCACAGGGTCTACTGGGATTGGAGGGGGCGTGTCATTTTACACAGGCCTCGAACTTATGAAGGGCCTCAAATGCACACTTTTTAAAAAGACTTTTGTGTGTATATGTTGCCTGTGAATGAAACAAAGAAAAAGAAAAAGAAAGGACATGGCTGCTCCTAGGTATGATGGAGGAGAAGGTTTATTATAGATATGTGGGACAGCAGAGTCAGAGGCAGGGATACCTGGGAAATTCAGATATCCAGAGTGGACATGACTAGGTTGAGCTGGGCCATGTGGGGAGAGGGGGCGGGGAAGGGAGAAGAGGGAGTGGGGAGCCAGGTGTAGCAGCCCGGAGGCCAAAGGTCCAAAAAGGAAATGTCTGAATTATACAGGGAAGAGCCTCTGGGTGAAGGGTGGCCCAACCCCTGGGCTGGAGAGTTTGGGGTAAAGTGTGGGATGCTGGGAGAACCTGGCGGCCAGGTCTGCTTTGATATGTTAAATAAATATCTCAGCTGCTTGTCCCAGGTTTGAAACTTAGCATCCTGTGTGTCTGTTTGTGCACCACATGCATGTCTAGTGCCCTTGAAGATCAGAAGAGGACCTTAGATCCCCTGAGACTGGAGTTATGGGTGTTTGTGAGCCACCATGTGGGTGCTGGGAATCAAACCCAGGTCCTCTGCAAGAGCAGCCAGTGCTCTTAATTGCTGAGCTGTTTCTCCACCCACCCCTCCTTTTTTTTTTTTTTTTTTTTTTTTTTTTTTTTTTTTTTTTTTTTTTTAGATAGTGTCTCCATATTGCTGGCCTGGAACTTACTATGTAAACTTCACTAGCCTCAAACTCATAGCTATCTGCTTTCTTCTTCCTCGGCTGAGATTAAAGTCCTGTACAACCACACCCAGTGTGAAAGATTTCTGAATAAACACATCCACCTACTTTAGAAGGACAAGATGATAGGGTCAAGGTAAAATAACATAACAAGTGAGAACCTTGTTGAAGAAAACAAAACACATTCTGAAGAGAATTCAGATTTTGTTTGGGGCGTGTGTGTGTGTGTGTGTGTGTGTGTGTGTGTGTGTGTGTGTGTGTGGTGGGAGGTGTTTAGTGTGTGGTTATGCATGTGGAGGCCAGACAACAGGCCTGGGTGTCATTCCTCAGGTGCTGATTACCTTGGTGTTTGAGAAAGGGTCTCTCCTTGACTGGAGCTCACTGAGGCAGGGTCTCTCCTTGACTGGAGCTCACTGAGGCAGGGTCTCTCCTTGACTGGAGCTCACTGAGACAGGGTCTCTCCTTGACTGGAGCTCAATGAGACAGGGTCTCTCCTTGACTGGAGCTCACTGAGACAGGGTCTCTCCTTGACTGGAGCTCACTGAGGCAAAGTCTCTCATTGACTGGAACTCACTGAGACAGGGTCTCTCCTTGACTGGAACTCACTGAGGCAAAGTCTCTCATTGACCGGGAACTCACTGCTTAGGTTAGTGTAGATGAAATTCTAAGCGGTCTTAGTAAATAAGAAACGCAGAGTCAAATACAGAGTTAAAGCCTAAGAGATCAGAGCACTAGCAAAGCCCAAGACCACCTTTGGCTGCTGTCTCTTCCCCTGAGAGCGAGCTCTTCTCCTGTGTGACCTTTTTATTGCCTTTCTGTTCTACCTTCTTATTGGTTCTAAACCCAACCACATGACTTCCTCGTCACTGCCTGTCTATGCAGACCTCCAGGTCTCTATGGTTGGTACTGGGATTAAAGGTTAGGGTCACCGCTTGGCTGTGTCCTTGACTACACAGAGACTTTGCCTGCCATGTGATTGGATTAAGGGTGTGTGCCACCACCGCCAGACTTCTGCTAAATGGCTTGCTCTTAGTTCTGATCCCCAGGCAACTTTATTTATTAGCATACAAGTAAAATCACATTTCAGCACAAATAAAATATCACTGTAGTCTAGACTGGCCAGCCTGCTAGCTCCAGGGATCCACTGTCTCCCGCTTCCCCAGTGCTGGGAATACAAGCTTATGTCCCATGCCTGGTTTTTGTTGTTGTTGTTGATGGTGTTGTCGTTGATATAGGTTTTGAGGCTCTGATTCAGTTCCTCATGCTTGCAAGGCAGGCACTTTGCCAACTGAATATGCCCAGCCTATGGATTCCAATGTGTTTTGGGGCTTTTTTTAAGGATTGAATTTTAATTTTTAATTATGTCTACATGTATGTATGTGAGTGTGGGTTTGTGTATGAGTGCAGTGTCCGGAGGCCGGAAGAGGGCATTGGATCCTTGAAGCTGAAGCTATGGATAGCTGTGAGCTCCACAGCATGGGTACTGGAAACCAAATTCTGGTCCTCTGCAGGAAGAGCATGAAATCGTAAGCTCTGAGCCATCTCTCCAGCTCCCATGGATTCAGATATTTTCATGTAGTCTTGAACTAACACCCAAGTCCTGAAGATGAAGGCAAGGTTTTTACTTCTTTACAAAATTTGCCCTATGCTATGCTTGGCGTGGGGGGACTTCTCAGCTTTAACCTGGAGTTTGTGGTATTTGTGGAGACAAAGAATAGAATGAGACAAAAGGGTGCAGAGGAGTCTTTAAGCATGGGACCTCATATATATAGAAGCATCACTTGGAAACAGATTGCTGTCTTTTCATCTAGAACCTACAAAGAACTGGCATGAAGTGGTCCACACCTATCTTCTCTCAAACACATTACTGAGTCTGCACTGGCTGCCTGGTGCTAAAATCAGGTTTGAGGTACTTGGGTACATCCACCTACCTGTCCTATAAGACACCCCCCTCCCCAGCACTGGCAGAGCTCAGTAAGGAGAGACTGGAGAATAACAAAATAGCAGATGTGAGGATTTCCCCACATCCTGTTTGCCCATGAAAGCCAAGTGTGACATGGTTAGCACCAGAGTCCAACAGAAGAAGAAACACTACAAATAGTTAACGGGAAGAATAACGTGATAGCCTGCTGAGAACTACACATACATCACCAGATGGAGAAAACATCTGCAGTGCAGTAAAATGAACAATTTCATTGATAATGAAGTCTCCGAGAAGCGATGGAAGAAGATGCAATAACCAAATTCTGGAGCAGTTGAAAGCGTTTTTTTGTTTTTTTTTTTTTAAAGATTTATTTCATGTGCATGAGTGTTTTGCCTGCATATATATATATAGATACACACACACACACACACACACACACACACACACACACACACACCATATGCATACCTGGTACTTTCAGAGACCAGAAGAGGGTGTGTTGGGCCTCCTGGAACTGGAGTTAGATGGTTTTGAGCCACCACGTGGATGCAACAGAATTCCAGTCTTCTGTAAGAGCAGCCAGCGCTCTTAACTGCTGAACTCTCTCCAGCCCCAGCCCAGTTAGTTGAGTTTTTGTGTTTGTTTGTTTGTTTTTTCTTACAGCAAACCTTCTACAAGCGTTCCTGATCAGGCTTAGCGAGGAGGTACCAAGCAACACTGCTTCACAGGGGCAGAAAGCTTGCCAGGACAATGTTTAAATATAATGTAATATACCCATAGGCTAAAGGACAAAGCCCACACAATCTTCTCTACAGAAGCAGAAAGCATACCTAACAAAATACATCACCCCAAGAAACAAACACCCCACAAAGGAGAAATAGGAAGGAACTTCTTTAGTCTAATAGAGGTTGTCCTCAAAACACTGTGACCAACATGGTGTTTGACACTGGGAGACTGGAAGCCTCCCAGGACTGGAGCAAGACACTTTCTCACCACTGACGCTCACTCCTCTACTAGAAAACAAAAGGCAAATCCAGATCCATTTACAGAGAGCCTGCTACGTAGAAATGCTAAGGTAGATTACAGAACTGTTAGGATGAATATGAGAGTTTGGCAAGGGTTCGGGATACTAGAGCAATGATCCAAAACAGTGCTAGGTATTGAACTCAGGACCTTGTGAACTACGCAAATGCTCTACCCTACATCATCTGCACAAGAACACAGGGACTTGACATAAAGAAATTCCCATCACCCGCCTTTTGGAATCCTATGGGGTATTCATAAAGTACACTATTTAGCCCAGTCTCACGGGACTTCACTTTGAATCTGAAGTGCCAGGAAGTGTGTAAACATGTATCTGTGCTGCATGTTCTATTTAGAACTCCCCCCTGAACACCTAAGCTCTCAGGGTTTAGATTTGGTCACTTACTGCTGTAATAATACAGTGGCAGGAAAAGGAAGTCCTGAAGAAAAAGAATGCTCATCTAGAAGTTTTCCCTTCAGAGACACACAAGTGAACTTCAGACAAAAGAGGCATGATCACAGGAATAGTAAGGTTGGGTTTTGTTTTTTGATCTCAGATTTAAGCAGAGTATTAGCCAGGCTCTAACCTTAGCAATCTTTGATCTTTCTTCAAAGATCAATCCTTTAGTTACTGGGTTGATGTTCTTTCCCTGTAACCTTTGATTCTCTTCTAGAGGTCAACACACACTGGGCAGACATTTCTTCAGCTGCGACTTCGGTGGGTCTGCCTGAGGGACCCTTCGCTTAGAATGCTCCATAGGATGTATTACCCCCTCACAGCGGGCTCCTCTGTGAGAACTTTTCTCTGTGGGATTCAAGCTCGCTGAATCTGTGCTGATTACTGGGGGTGGGATTACAGCTGGCTTTAATTTTTTTCATGTGCTTATTCTCATTCTAGTAAATACTTTTTGAGGACCTTCGATTTGCCAGATGTGTGCCGGGCACAGAGAGAAGGATGAGCATCACACACCCAACTGGGGGACCACAGACACGAAAAGCAACAATAACCAGAATGTACTGTGTGCTTTGATGGGGGACGCTGGGCATGTTATGGATATCACAGAACAAATGCCTCCTGGAGCAGTGCTTCCGAAGACTTCCAAAAGGTAAGACCCAACAAATGAGTCATTGGCTTTTCTATTTAATTTTATTAAATCCCAGGGCCAACAAGATAGCTCAGAAGGTATAGGTCCTTGTCATCATCACCCAAGTCCAACCCCTAGACCCTAATGGTCAAAAGAATTGATTCCCAAAAGTTGTTCTCTGATCTCCACGAGCATACCTGTGTTTTAAAGATTTAATTTTTAACTATGGTCATGCATGTCTGTGTGTGTGTGTATATGTGTGCACACACATACGTGCAGAGGTATGTGCACATTATTTTGGACCCACGAGGAGGCCAGAGATGCAGGATCCCCCGGAGCTGGAGTTACAGGCAATTGTGAGTGGCCTGACATGGGTGCTAGGATTTGAACTCAGATCCTCTGCAAGATCAGTACATGCTCTTAACCTCTGCACCATCTCTCCGGCTACACATATAATAAAATTTTCAAATGCAACAAAATCCACAAATATACTATGCACCCTGATGCCCAAGATACTTGATTTTTAATAAATAATGTTGAAGAACACAAACTCCAGCTGGTGTCTGGCTGGAGGTCTTTGGTCACCAGGTGCCCCAGAAAGGGATAGTGGGACTCCAGCCTCTTTCTCCTCACATCCTCACCATGAGGTAAGAGTTCTGCCATGCCAGAGTGTGTTGCCTTGCCACAGGCCCAAATGATAATGTACGGAAAACCCCAAACCAAAGAGCCAAAGCAAACCTTGCCGCAGCTGATGATCTCAGTCTGTTAGACTGTAAGATTCCTGTGCTAGGACAAAAACTATACTGCTGATGACTTTCCTGTAAACACATGGGTATACTGGATGGATAAGCAAGTGAGTCCTCTGTGCTGTTGTAAGCCAAACCCTTTGCCCTGAGGCAGCAGCTGCTCTTGCTGATTGGGGTCCTCTAATGGGTCTAGAGGGCTCAAAGCGTCACGCTGATGTAGCATGTTTGGGGCAGCTAAGTGACAGCTTCTCTCCTGCCTTGGTGCTCTAGTCTGCAGAAGCAGGCACGGGCTGCTGGGGAGGCCGGTGTGATCTGGCTGGCTTCCAAACACCATGAGCCATTTAGCAGAGAACTTGGCCACTGTGCAGAAACACTTTCAGTGAATTCCATGGGTGTGGAGATATCCCTGCAATGTCTCCTTTTCCCTCCCTTTAGAACACACATACAGGAGCTGCCAAGACCCGTTTCACACAACACAGGCACTATTTTTGGTTGTTGTTAGGGCTGGAGGCAGGGAGCCCTGAAATGGCTTCGCCTATGCTGTCAGTTCTTCTGCAAGAACTGCTCCTTCAGGACCTTGGCAAAAACATCTGCCTTCTCCCCTCCAGAGCCTAGGCCTGCTTAGGGGCCTGCAGCATGACAATGCAGTACCTGTCAGCTTCCGCACTGGCTCCAAAAATTAACACATTTAAAAAAAAAAAAAGGCAATGTTTTCAGTCTCATTAGCTTTCCTGTACTGTGAAACTTGGTCTGCACAGCAGGACTTCCCCCCTCAAATGTATTTCATTTTTCATATTTCATATGCAGCATATTTCTCCACGGAGAAAGTTACTTTAATGGCAACAGCCTTGAAGACTGTCTATACTAAGGACTATTGTTACTAAGGTGGACAGACAAATGAAATGGGATGAGGTTTGGTTAAGTAAAACTAAACAAATACTGGAGAGAGCATTTTCCTTAAAAAATAAAAGACAAGAAAGGTGAGTGTTAGTGTTTGTCTTCTTGAGGACTGCAGGTGAGGGCAAGGCGTGGGTGTGGACACCTCTGGGGAGGTGCTGCAGTGTTTGAGGGAGAAAGAACAGGAGATGAGACCCATTGGCCTAAGCCTCTCCCTGCCTGCCCTCCGGCAGTCTGAGCAGCTGGTTCTATTGAAAGCTGTTTCTGAAGTGGACAAACCACCACTCAACAAATGGGTTAAAGTACTCCTTCCCTGTAGCCTAGCACGGGCCTGAAATTCCCTCCTGCATGGGCTGCTACAAGCACAGTCCCATTTGTGAACTTTGAGAGGCTGAGTTTGAAGTTGAGACCTTAATTAAAGACTTGAAGGTGAAGATGAAAAAGCTGAAGGATTCCCAAGCAGTGATCACAGAACAGAGAGCCATCTAGGAACGGCCTCTTCCTGTCACTGGATATCAGTCTATATTCCTTTCAACAGCCCCACATACACTCCAAAGGCAGGTGTGCCTCTCCATTTGACCATGTGTCATTTGCAAAAATTATTAGACATACAGCTGTGGTTTCCTGATGCAGCCTCCATGTGATTCAGTAACTACTAGATATAGGCCTCTCTCAGACTTGAGATGTCACATTGACCAGCCAGTGAGTGACTATGGCAATGCTTGGCTGTCAGCCAGACTCCCTGTAAAGTGAGGGTGAGAGGCATGTAGCTCAGCGATTCTGAGTGACGAAATTCAGGACCTAAACAATAAACAGTTAGTTGGCTGAACCTTGAGTAGTCAGAGTCAATTGCTGCAGGGAGTTATGTCTTCTGAAGTTGCTTTGCTGCCTGACCTTGGAATTAAGTAATTTGTCCTTGTGCATTCATTTGCAGGGGCAACTAGTCTGCTTTGAATTTGCTGTGAGGTCTTAAATAAGCTAAATGTGTAAAAAGCTGTCTTTGTAGCTGAGAATACTGTTATTTTCCTGTCAGTCTGAGCTATGAAAAATATCCTAGTATTATTTCTATTTATCAAAATTATACAGCTTAAGAAAAAAACATCTTCCTGACCATCCACAGATATATGTGCCCCAAAAATACAAAACACACCACCAATGGGCTGTGGAAAGAACCCCACAGCTGTTCTTTTTTTAGGGAGGAATTGTGGCAGCACATGAGAAAAATTACACAGAAACAAATGGTATCCACAGCCAGTGACCCCACAGTCTCTGCCTAATGGGGCTCGCCATCAGAGAGTTTTTCATCTGGTGGGTCGACCTGTTGAATATTAGTTGTCATCTGCTGTATATTCTATGGCCTCTGGCAAAAAAGGCAGCAGGAAACTGAGAAAACTGGTCAAATTATGTCCAGTCAGAAGAAAGTAATCTATGCTGATGTTCAACTCAATCTATTTGTACGGGGCCCAGGGTCTGCTGCTCAGAGAATGGTCCCACCCACTTCAATCAACGTAATCAGGATAGACCCCACAGCATGCCCAAAGGCCCTTCTTCCAGTTTCTAAATCCTGTCAAGTTGAAAATTAGCACCAACATCCCATCTTGGAACACAGTAATATTGCAACTGCTTATTGAAAGTGCTTGGTGACCAAGTGTGGTGGAACGTGCCAGTGACCACAGCATTAGGGAAGTAAAGGCAAAAAGATCATGAGTTGGAGGCCAACCTACCCAGGCCACACAGCAAGCTCCCTGCCAAGCTTTTAGAAAGGAAAACCCCATCTCTAAAAAAAGGGTGAGTTTCGAGTACTATGGACACAAAGATATCACACACACACACACACACACACACACACACACACACCACTGCTAGATACCCAAAATGCAAGAACAGTTAGTGACATTGAATGCTGGGTGTTATGGGTCCCTCACTCGTCTTAGTCCAACCAATGTGATTTCATCAGCATTTAAGTATTAAAGGCAAATCTGTGTAAAATGGCTGAGTTGTATGCATCTGTGCAGCCTTGAGGGCAGAGAAAGCGGCTAAACAACCATCAGAGCCAAGGTCGTTTGCTTGGATGCAGACAAACTTTAATTGCCAAACCTTCATGTACAGCACACTCAGCATTGAAACACGCAGGAGAGCCGCTCGCTTTCAGAGACATAAACATCGTTTCCAATTCAGTTTACAGCATTCCACATGGGAACGATCTTCCTCACCTTTCTGAAGACCACTTGACATTTTAATAGATGATTAGACATACTTAAAAACCCAAGCAGGATGCATCTTGCAAGGAGAGAGGGCGAAACCCTTTTCCATACTTCTAGACCAACACACATGGGCAGTTCTACTTGATACGGCAAGAGAGTTGCTGGGGCCAAGTGGGTGCTTCAGTGCCAAGCCAGCCAGCCCAGGACAACAGACCCTGGGCAGCAGGTTCCTGCTCCCACTGGCATTACTCCCCAGTCTTTATTTAGCACAAAGTAAATCCTTGACCAGCAAACTCTGAATATCACTGAATTTGGGGACAGCAGGGAAATTCCTATATCGCATATGTATTAGAGTAATTAATATTTGTATTAGGGTTTGTTCTATAACTGGAATAGTTTAAGTATTATCTAACTCATTTTATACTTTCAAAAGAGTCAGAAGGAATGGAGAGAAACAGTGTGACTGAGTGCCCAGCTTGGGGCCAGGCAGCTACAAACCAGCCTCTGGAAAGGCCATCTACAGTTCTGGGAAAGACTAACAGAGCTCATTACACCCCAGCCCCACCAAAATCTACAGCTACTCTGGTGCTCTAGCTACAGCATATGTTTCAAACAGAGTCTTCAACTTAACATCTACATTGTAAAACGTGGTAACAACACACAGGCTCAAAGAGCTCATCACGGAAGTGACATCACAGAAGGATCGTCCAGGCAGCTCTCGACTCAATCTGCTGCTCCTCGATCCTCCATCTGGTTCAGGCAGACACATAAGGTGGCGGTGGCTCCTTGGCAGTGCCAGTCACAGCACTGGCATCATCGTACGGAGGCAGAAGCACCTGGAAAGAAGAGCCCAGGGTCAGCGTTTAAAGTTGCCGTACGGTCCCTGACCGCAAAGCGAGGCTGTAACTGAACACACATGCAGTTAAGCCCTTCCTGTGACCAGTACTCACGTCAGCTTCTCACTAAGTGGGTCCATTTAAGGAGAGGCTGTGAGACCTTCAAGCAGCACCTGCGGGGGGATTTCTGGGGCCTCTGCTTTTCCTTCCACTTTCTACACATGCCTGCAGAGCTGGATGGTGTACGTGTAAAGGAATAAGGGATGGCAACAGTTCTCCCGGGTATGTGCACACGTGAGGGCAGGCCCTAGGTCACTATAGAAACCGTACTGACCTCAGGGATGGTGAGGACGGTAACCACAAGTCACATTTTTATCAGCATATCCTTGAGCAGATTATGTACTCTCCGGTTTTATCTCTAAAACAAAGATCTGAAGACCAAAGGCCTATAAATAAAGTACTTAACACTCTGCTTGGCATGAACCTGTAGAAGCTGGAGAGGAACTAAAGAGTGAGTGTTGACTGACGGCAGGTAACAGCTCTGTGCTTACATTTCAAGCACGAAACAGGACTGCTCAAGGTTATTCACTGTGTGGGAAGACAGAATAACATACAAAATCATGCTGTGTATTTTCTATTGTAGATCCATTTAGACTTCAAGTAGTAAATATCCATACATGGTATAAAGTGTGCCTGTCCCACAGGGTCCTGGAGGAACACCATTACTAAAACCCCTCCAGTTTCTGCCACACCCCACTCTCCCTGCTCACACACACACCACTTCCACCCCTCTCTGACTTAACATATGTCACTATGTTTATCTTTTCCTTTGTAACTCCCATAGATTGCAGCCATTACCTCACCCAGGAGTGGGACCCGGTACCCACTTGATAGTGACTCAGGAGGTATAAATGGCCACATTCCCCAGTGAGGAAGTTAAGCTGGCCCACTGAGACAGTTGTCTGGATTGTTTCGACTCCACGGGAAGTCAGAAGCCGCAGTAACGTCATTAACGAGGGGCTGGAGGAATGGGGGCTCGGCCAGAAGTGTGGCCAGAGCTGCTAGTGGACAGCAAGCGCTCCTGTTGGAACGGGGCAGAGCTCATCTCCTGTCACAAGGCACAGCGATGACGTGTAAGAGCGCCCTGCTCAGACGCTTCTGCAGGTTAGCCTCAAGAAGCAGTTACGTTCAGGGGATGCCCAGACACACCAGGTGCTACGGCTGCTGCCGGCCTCCTCCCACTCCGAGACACTGCCAACAAGACCTGGACACGCTGCAGGGCACGCTGCAGGGCACGCTGCAAGAACCAGACCCCCTTCCTCCATACCGTGCGATTGACTGGCTTGGCTCACAGGCGAGCAGACGACAGACAGCTGTCAAGGTCCAACCGGACTGACAGCAACTGTGGAGCTACAAGGCAGCAAGGCTCCGACACCACACCCAGAAGTGGCTGCTCCTGTTTTTACGGGACACACACGCACACACACACACACGCACACACACGCACACACACACACACAGCCTGTGTCCTAAATACTTCACAAACTGGGCAAAGGACAGAAGCACCTGAGATGCACTTGGGCCTGCAGGGCTCCCCACAAAGGAACCAGCTATTCTGACAAATCTGTATGCTGAGGGGCACTCACATCTGCAACACAAACCCAGTAACACACTGTGCTGTGGGCTGAGAAACACATGACTTAGGAGGCAGAGCAGGCAAAACACGAAAGGATGATCAAGAACAGGGGTACCAATGCAGACTGGATATCAAGAAAAGCCCCCCCCCAAAAAAAAAGGCCAGAGGGCGGTGACTGGACAGTAGAGAGAACACTCTTTCTCATGAAAAGTTGAGTATACACTTGGGGTAGGGAGAAAGGAGGCGGGGTAGTGGAGCAGCTTCTGGGAAGTGCTCACTCGGGGCTGGCCACTGCCCACTTATGGGGGGATGCAGTTGGGAAGACCCGTGAGGCTCTGTAGGCGTGGCTGCGGCCTGGGCCAGCACATGCATGTGTGCCTGCATCAACTAGGGCAGCCTATGGCCAGTGGAGGCCGTGAACGGCACTAGGAACATTAGCTCGGAATGACGGTTTGGCCTCACTGAGGATTAACTGACCCGTACCCATCACTGTCTTCGGAGAGTTCTTACGGGGCGCACATCCCGGGGCAGTTCGCACATCCAGCTTTGTCTCTTTCCTTTCTCACAAAAGGAAACATTCAAGCTAAATTTCTCCAAAATGCTCACAAATTGAACACAACATTTTCTTTCCGGGGAGGCACAATCATGTTCTGTCAAAATAAAACTTTCACACTTTGGTATTTCACTGTGACTCAGTACTCTGAAATACTCTACTGACTTCCACTTATAATCGGAAGCCAAGCGGCCTGAATAATCTCCCTCACTGGCGCTGGTGACAGACACGGTTTCGCTGGCCCATGTTGGCTGTGAAATATTCTTGACGTGATGTCTCTTGCTTTTGAAAGTTCTCTAGATGCGCTACTTTAAATTCTCAGAGGCTCTGCATCATCTCACCTAAATGATGCTGGAAACCTGGTCCTGACTGCAAGGCAGGATGGTGAAGTGAGGACCACCATTCTGTTTCTATTATGGTCTGTTAACGCTGAGGATGCAACCACACTCCTTTTCTACAAGGTGGATGAAGTACTTGGACATTGGGAGAAATTAACTCTAATATGATTAACACAAAATTTGCCAACTAGGATGCCATGACATAATTTAAAAAATGTGATTATTTTGACATCTTTATCACTTGGCATTTAAATGGTTTTTTAAAAAAATAACCATTCACAATGAACCATCAAAAAAGGCCAAGCACACCAAGAACGTATCCTACTCTGATGTACACTTGCTGCTGGCAATCAGAAGCTAATGGCCGAGCGAGAAGGGGCAAGCACACGCAACCGTGGGCCACTTTATATGAGGTCCAACGAGTTCCCCACACACCCTTTTTCTCTCCACACCCCCTCTCCTGGGGGCAGCTGGCTCAGTTGGTAAGTGCCTGCTGAGGAAGACACCCAATGCCAACCTCTCGCCTGTAAATGTGCTCACACATAACACTCACTATACATATAATAAATAAAATCTGGAAAACAAATTCACTTCAGTCAATAAATGATGAAATGTCCGGGGAAAGAGCTACAGCTGTGCTTCATGCAACAGTGGGGCTACATTCCAAGAAATACACCATCAGGTAATTCCATCAGATGGGAACATCCTGGAGGGTATTTATGTAACTAAGATGGCTACGTTATCACCCAAGCAATACAGTGATGGGACCACCATGTAACATGCACGCTGTTGTAGACAGAAACACTGTTGTCTAATATCCACCTATTCTGGTAAAACTAGACAATGTTTAAGCACCAGAGTTAGGGCTGGACATGAACCATATATTTGAATTTGGCCAGTATAGATTTATCTATAATTCTGTAGTTTCAGGGTAATGTGTATAAGCTACACATGACTTCAGACAGTCTCAAAAGAATATCACAAAATGTTAAAATAGAGACTAATTATCAACCAGACACAACCAAACTACCTAAGAGTCAATGAGAGATTGGCCAGATCATACTGGCCTACAGGCATTTCTGAGGGGCACTGTCTTAACTGTTAACCGATAGAGCTCCAATGCTTTTTCCTAGGTAGCTTGACCAGGTAAGTAGTGCATTTGCCTGAGTTTCTGCAGCCAACTGAAGAACAAGCCTCACTTGCCAGAAAAGGGACTTTCAACATTTGGATGGACAATGGGGACTGAGCATGGGCAGTCTAGATACTAAGCAAAGCAACTGGAAAGTGGCATGCTATCTGATGTTATTAGTTCTGAGGTAACAGGTTTTCACAGGAAAGATCCCCAAATCCTGTGGAACCCAAGCTTCACACGATAACACAGCCTAGAAGCACCTAAAACACCCGAGGAACTCGAGTGAGCACGTCATGAGGTCCCCTTAAGAAACAAGCATACACACTGGGGAAATGAGCGCTTTTCTCATTCAGCACCACTCCCGTCTGGGCCTCATGAAGCCCAACGTCTGGCTCATACCCACTTACTCCCATGCTTCCTGGGCACAGCTACACAGCCAGTTGAGGACAGCTGAGGATACACAGACTGTCCCTGAATACCACCTCCCCACACTCCAAAAGAGTGTTACTGTAAATGAGCATGCCTGCATGGCAGGTAGTTAACCACTGAGCCATCTCCCCAGCTCTTTCTTCCTGTACACAGAAAAACCAAACCCTTTCATAGAATGTACTCACAACACAGAATTCATACTTCAGATCTTTCAGATTGGTTCCAAAAGTTCCCACAGGTAAAATGCAAAGGCTAGAAACTCCAAAATAACATGGCAACCTGAACCGAGAATAAAAATGGTTCCATGCACTTGCATACTGAGAAAAGAGGAGGGCACTGTGAGCTAATACCACAGTAACCCTGTGGGAGAAAGCTCAGCCGTTCTTTCCCAGCCAGAATATACCCCCTACTGCACACATCTCCCTCCCAGGTCCTACATCATTCTAGGGCTCCAGTCTCACCTGGGCTCAAGCTCCAGCCACAGTTTCAGGCAGGAAATGGAGAGCTGCCCAGTACCTCAAGCCTCCACATTATCTGTTCCCAGCTTCCCCACCTTGCGCTAATGGGAAGGGAGAAATATCTCTATAACATCTACCCTCAAACCCAGTAATTTTCTGTTATAGCCTAACCCGTCTGCCAGCTTTATTTCCTCAGGACCACAGCACACATTCCTACATTGCATTTTGAAATATCATAAACCTTTCTTTTGTTATTATACTGCCTATGGTAATTTTAATGATAATAAAGGTATTTTGCCTCGTGGATACACCCTTATTTAACCAAACCATCCTCGGGTTATTAGGTAATGAAGCTGGAATGTTTTTGTTATTAAAAGCAATGCTGCATTACAATGATGTATAAAAACGTCACAATGAAACAGTATTTGAACATTCACAAATAAATAAGAAGCAACCTTTAGTGACAGAAAACTAACTGTGACTCCCTTCCACATGTGCTGTAGGGCTGAGAAGAGCACTTGGTACAGTGCCTGGCAGACAGCAACCTCCACACGCCTGATGAAGCGACTCCAGAGCAAGGAGGTGTAACACAGGAGAAGAGCTCACAGCTGACCACACGTGCAGCACCAAAGGCCCCAGGCCAGGCGACTCTGAAGCTGCTGTCCCAGCTTTTCAGTAAGTGGTTTAAAGTTTCGGTCACATACAGAAGAGATCCTTAAGTATCCTGTCACTCACTCCCATAACCACCAACTCTCATTTCCCCTCCTAAGTTCTCTCAAACCCTCTCCCATTTCTCCCCCTGCTACTTCCTTAGAGCAGACCTGCCCCTCTATTCTGGAATTCACCTCCGAGCTGCACCCTTAGCTCAGCTCAGAGTTACCAGGTCCACACCAACTTCTCACAATGGTCTTGGCCTTTTAAGTTAAAAGGGTGAGGGGTAGGGGTAGGGACTAAACAGCTTGCACAAACTATTTAGAGGAGAAATGCTGTGGGATGGTCTGTATGTCAAGTGTGTTGCTGATTGATCAATAAATAAATCACTGATTGGCCAGTGGCCAGGCAGGAAGTATAGGCGAAACAAGGAGGAGAATAAAGCTGGGAAGTGGAAGGCTGAGTCAGAGAGACACTGCCAGCTGCCACAATGAGAAACAGCATGTGAAGATGCTGGTAAGCCACGAGCCACGTGGCAAAGTATAGATTAATGGAAATGGATTAATTTAAGCTGTAAGAACAGTTAGCAAGAAGCCTGCCACGGCCATACAGTTTGTAAGCAATATAAGTCTCTGTGTTTACTTGGTTGGGTCTGAGGGGCTGTGGGACTGGCAGGTGAGAGAGATTTGTCCTGACTGTGGGCCAGGCAGGAAAACTTTAGCTACAGAGAAAAGAACCACTTAAAAAAGTCACTGGAAATAAGACCTCCCTTTTACATCAGAGTATTTCACAGACCAGAGATTTTAAAACCAACAAATTATAGGAATGGTTTTAAACCTCTAAACCTAGTGAAGTTTTCACTCCTCTAGTCCCACATGTGAAGACTCTTGCTGCTTCCCAGGCCCTCTGGGTCATTTAAACAGATGTCCTTGAATCTGGCTAAAACACATCTGAAGCTTGTCCACTTGTCCAGCCAATTAGTTATGACTTTTCTGTAGAACGTACAAGATGAAGACTTGTTTATGTTTTATGCTGCTGACCGTCTAGTTCCTGAGGATGAATGAACCTCAAGTCCAACTAAAGATCTTTCTTGTTGCCAATTTGATCATCACCCTCCCCCCTTTTCCTCCCTCTATGGTTGAGAAAAATGCACAGAACCTGGTCAGGAACTTGCCTGTCACATGTCTAATTTATACTAAGAAAACCAGACTAGTAACTGGAGGAAAGGAGAAAGGGGAGGAGAAGAGAGAAGGAGGGGAGGGGAAGAGAGGGAGGGGAGAGGAGGGGAAAAGAAAACCAGAGGGAACTGTGCACCGTTACTGAGAGCCACGGGGGCCGCCACAGTGTCACCCCCACTGCCAAGCTGTTCAGAGCATTCTGGTGGCCAAAGGTTGGCCTTCACTGACCTTCAGTATGTCAGAGAATCTATTGGGAAATGGTCTGCCCTTCACAGAAGCTTTTACTTTTAAGTGTATTTTTAAAGCAGATTCAAGAGAAAGACTCGTAGAGTAAAATACTTTCGGAAGTGTAAACTCGCATAAGGTAATCTTAGTCAATCGGCACAGCATAACCAGCTCCATGAACTTTACATTTCCTCTTTAAATTATTAAGAACCTTCCTCTCATACCTAAGACTATAATGCCTTTTTTTTTAAAAAAAAAAATCTGGAATCAGAATTTCAGGCACTGTTTTAGCTAAATATTAATCTCACTGATTTAGAGCACCCTGGTCTCACAGGAATTGGGTTCCATACATTTGGCAAAATACTGCTATGACCAGAGTTTTAGGATTATTATTGAAACAAGGCTACATATATTAAGTTTTTAAAAATTTCAATTTCCTAATATTTAATGTGAAAAATGTTTCTACAATCTACATATTTATCATTTTAATGTGTTTTTTTCTCCAGTGAGCACATTTTCATGGCATTAGGAAGAGTATGTGATAGTTACATAATGCATCCATCACATGATTTCTCCAACATGGGCTCTAGAGGGGAGGGTGCATCTCCCTAGGGCACCAACAGTGCTGGGGCCAGGCAGCCGCAGTAACGCAAAGGGCACCTTGGGGTAGTTTAAACTCTCAGGGGAAACATACTGAGCAGGCTGCTGTCGACTGTGCATACATGACTACTTAATGCAGTCAGGAGGTGGGTATTTATTCCCACGGCCCGAACGAATCACTCAGACCTCAAGGCATTACGTTTGGGACCCTCTGCCCGAGGCATTCCCAGCATGGTCTGGCTGGAATGGAGGCAGGTTAACCCCAGGAATGATCTCCGTTATCTAGAACTCTTCTCTGTTCCCCCGCTGAGCCACCACAGCATGTGCATTGTCTTAGAAAAGGAGAGGAAGAAGCATGTTTACTTTCTAACGAGAGCCCCAGTATCTTTCCACAAAGGTCAACATGAATTTATTTAGCCTGGGAGAAGAGCCATCTGGCCCAATACTTAATGTGAAGTGAAAGCCAGGCATGACACATTATTATGTTGATGTGGATGCCCAATACTGACATGGGCAAAGGAGAAACTTATATTGCTTTGTGCCATGAAAAACTAGATCATTCCAACCTTCTAGAAGGTCTCTGGGGCAGACATCGGCACATTTGGTTTTTAAATTAGAATGCCAACATTCAAACCCCTAGTTCTGCCGGGTGGTGGTGGCGCACGCCTTTAATCCCAGCACTCGGGAGGCAGAGGCAGGCGGATCTCTGTGAGTTCGAGGCCAGCCTGGTCTCCAAAGCGAGTTCCAGGAAAGGCGCAAAGCTACACAGAGAAACTCTGTCTCGAAAAACCAAAAAAAAAAAAAAAAAAAAAACAAAAACAAAAAACCCCTAGTTCTTAAAATTATGGAGTATTCTAATCCTTAAAGTCCACGTTATGGTCTCCAGATATCATTTTCCACCAAAAAGAAACGGCTCCTTGGAGAAATGATGGACCACAGATCTGCTGTAGGAAATGTAGGAGCCTATGTCATGCTGGAAAGCAAGAATACTGAAGAGCTTCTGATGAGGCTCAACTGGTCATGGATGGCCTAATCTGAGCATCAGAGCCATGAACTGTGATGTGTTTGCGTTTAGAGAAAGTTTGTGTTCTTCCTTTCTAAAGATACACAATAGGTCAGAACAGTTAGTTTCATTTAGGGTCATTTACACAATTTATCAAAAGACATGTAGTTTTCAGTGGAATAACCTCCATTCTTAACTGTTTGTTGTTGTCTGGATATTTTACACTTCTGTGTTCTGGTGTTTTGGATGCATGTATGTCTGGGTACCGTGTGCATGATTGGTGCCTGTGGAGAGGATGAAGCCAGATCTCGAACTGGAGTTAGAGGGTTGTGAGGTACCATGTTGTGCTGGGAAATGAACCTGGCCTCCTGGGACAGCAGCCAGTGCTCTTTCTTAACTGCTGAGACATCTCACAAGACTGTTTTGGTTTGTTTGTTTGGCTGGTTTTTGTTACTGTTTTCCAGGTCCAATTATTATCTATGTCATGGTTTAAATGTGAAATGCCCTGGACCCTTTAAGACTCATGAGTTGAAGGCTTGGTCCCCAGCTAGAGGATCCAATTACTCAGGCAACTGGATAACAAGGGCTCTGACCTGACCAATGGATTAATCTACTAGTAACCCTATTGATGGTTTCATAATCTGATGCCATTACTGGGGGCTGATGGAAACTTTCAGAAGTAGGGCTTGCTTAGAGGGAAGCAGGTCACTGGGGGTCCTGGCTTAGTCAGAGGCCTCTCCATAGTGCTCTCTGCTTCCTGGCCTGCCCACCACAAAGTCTGCTGCCATGATATTCCTCCTATCTCACCACAAGTCCATGGTAATGGAACAAGTCCAATCACATGACAGAAATGTCTGAAGTGTAGCCCAAGGAACCCCTCTCCTTCTAAGTCATTTCTTTCAGGTATCTGTCACACTGACAAAGAACTACAATGTGGTGGACCAAGCAGATGATAAACATGTCTTAGCCAGGCATGGTGGGTGGCACACGCCTTTAATCCCAGCACTCAGGAGGCAGAGGCAGGCAGATCTCTGTGAGTTCAAGGCCAGCCTGGTCTACAGAGTGAGTTCCAGGACAGCAAAGAGAAACCCTGTTTTGAAAAAACAAACAAAACACACACACACACACACACACACACCCCATACACCTACCGTGGTGTCATTGCTGGTAACATAAACCAGGACATCAGAGGAGTTCCTGCCATTGATGTATCGGTAGCAGCTCCAAACACAGCTTATCAAGTAACCCTGCAAATAAAGGTCACCGAGTTTTTAATTTTCAAACTGCAGATGATGGAAAACAATGCTAAAGTAACACTGTAAAGTTTTTGTTTACATGCCCATGTGAACGTTACTAAACCTAATGCATTTAAAACTGCAGAAGTTGGGGACAGTATTCTGGCACGGGTGCACTGTTTGTTCAACCACTGGTCACTGGTCACTCGTTCTTTGGTAAGAGGTGAGTCAAACTTGCTGTACAGCCTGGGCTAGCCTCAAGCCCTCTCCCACCCTGCTCAGTACCCTGACTACAGGACTCTCTGATCTTATTTATTCCATTTTCAGAATGAAGCATCTAGAGGTACTTAAGATGAACACTCAGAAGAACAATGACTAGAAACGATGCACAAGAGATGTCAGACCTGGGACTTTCCCTGTGCTCTTACTCCAGGCAGCTTTAATTGGATTAGAACTCAATTATTTCAAAATGCTTCCCTAATGTTAAATGCTTTGACTAAAAAAAACGGTTAAACAGAGAAATGTTACACACTGCTATTAAAGATGTCAAGCAGTATAGCATTTCCCCCCCCCACCCCCCACCCCATCCTGGTGACACAGCAGGTCACCTGGAAAGAGGGAACCTCAGCTGAGAAAACGCCCCCATCAGACTGGCCTGTGGATAAGCCTGTGGGCTTTTTCTTAAGTAATGATTGATGTGGGAAGGTCCAAGCCACTGTGCAACCCCTGAGTCTTGGGTTGTATGAAAATGGGAAGCTGAGCAAGCAATAGAGAACGCCAGTAAACAGTGTTCCTGAAAATCGCTGCTTCAGTTCCCACCTTGGCTCCCCTCACTAGACCACAACCCGGGAACGTAAGGAAGATAAACACTTTCTTCCTCCAAGTTGCTTTTGGTCATGGTCTTTACCACAGTAAGAGAGCAAAATAGGGCAGCAACCTAGGAGGAAAAAAGCCATCCACAAAGACCAACAAACAGCTAACTGTATTGATGTAGTGTCCACATCAATCCAGAGACAGAAAGTAATGTACTTGTTTTCCAGGGGTGGAGGGGACTATGAAGGCCTGGTGGTAAGTGGTAGGAATGTTCTAAGCCGCTTGGCATGGTGGCACACACCTTTAACCCCAGCATGTGGGAGGCAGAGGCAGGCCTAGATCAAGTTCCAGGACAGCCAGGGCTACACAGAGAAACCCCATCTCGGGAGGAAATCCAAAACTAAATGTACACAGCCATGAAGCCACAGCTGCACACTCATAAGTGCACTAAAAACACTGACTCACGTTTCCTTTAATAACTTATTGAGAGAGAGAGAGCGTGCACACGAATACTCACATCTATGTGCATATGACATTGTGCATGTGATCAGAGGACTTTTGTGGGTGTTCTCTTCACTCCACCCTGTGGCTTCCTGGAGTGGACCTGGGTCAGTTCACCAGCCTTGCAGCAAGGACCTTTCCCCACCATGCTGCCATCTCACCAGCCCACATACATTAAATGGTTGATTTTTTTTTTTTTTTCCTCTCTCCTGGAGCTGAGGACCGAACCCAGGGCACTGTGCTTGCTAGGCAAGCACTCTACCACTGAGCTAAATCCCTAACCCCTAAATGGCTGAATTTTGTGACATGGATTATAGCACAATAAAAACTGTGTATGTGTGATATTTATTCAAATACTTGCATCTAACTTTTGTGATGTTACTCTAAAAACATACAGAACATCGTTCTGCACGCTGCAGTATTACATATAACCACTGAGCCATCATCTCTCCTTGACTGGCCTGTGCAATTCAAGTCAGTATTTCTCTCTCACACAGACAACAGAATATAATGTTAGGAAACCAAGGGGACAGATTATTTTGTTTCTTTCTTTCGAATTCAGGAGTACGTTGAATATTTAGTCCATAAGGAGAATATTCATGCTTACCTTAAATGTCAAAATAATGCTGATAAACAGAAGAATAATAAGGACCAAACACGTAGGATTCACGGACATTATGTCATCTCTGTAGGGGAAACTGGGAGGCTGAAAGGGAAAGGGGCCTCATTAGCAAATCTCATTCATTTTCAAGGCATATTCCATAGGCAGCAACCCAGGGTGCTCACTTGAGAGCAGATGATTGTTATTTAGGACAGATACAAAATTCTCTCCACCTCTACCCATGAAACAGCAACACAGTGAGCGAGCAAGGAGCTGCTAACTCAGGCACCCCAGCAAAGGAAAGTCTGCACAGAGATCCACAGAGCCATTGCACCTGGCATGGAGTCCTGGGCGACAGCACCCAGGCTTTGAACTGCCTTTTCTTTAAGTCAGGGATTGTCACTGAGTTGCTCTTCCTAGAGGAATTTCAGACCTTGGTTTTGGTATATGGGTATTAGTTTGCTAAAGGTGGTTTTTGTGTAACAATAAAAGGCTTTTTGCACAGTATTCAGGAAACAGCCTGGTCTACACGAGTTCCAGGACAGGTAAGGCTACTCAGAACCCTATACCGGAAACAAACAAACACACAACAAAAACAGAAAAACAAAGGAAAAAAAAAGCTGTCTTTGCAAAGCCACGAGGCAGTCGGTCTATCAGAAGCTGGCTCCCTGCTGCTGCCTACACTCTGCAGCCTCTTTTCTCTTCGCTGACCTGCACAGCACAGAACAAAAGTCAGAGGAGGAGTCGGGAGAGACACGAGGTGCCTGCCACGCAGTTCTCCCTCTGCACGCTGGAGCACCATCACTGTGCTACTGGTGCAGTGCTGGTGTGACTGGGTAGTGTTTTCTTATTTCCTTTAAGTTCTGGATACTCTGAAGGGTTGTGCAGGACAAGGAGAAAGCTACTGAAGTGAGTGTCTTTGCTAAAGGCACATCTTTCTAGACATTGTCAACAGTGACGACTAATTACCAGGGTAAAAAAAAAAAAAATCAAAAGCACACATCTATAAAAAGGCACACACACTTATTATAGGCATTCAACACCGTGCCCAGCTCAGAACGACGATTAAAAAGTATAGAATTTTTTTGGCAGGGTAATGGGAAGTTGAGACAGGATCACATGTAACCCAGGCTGGCCTCAAATTCACCATGTAGATAAGGATGACCTTGAACTCCTGAGCTTGAACTTCTGCCACCTCCCCTGGCTTCCTGAAATATTTCATTTGTATTATTTGGTTTATCATTACAAATTAAAAGTGAAACCTCTCTTTTTGTTTGGTTTTGTTTTTAGAGGCAGGGTTTCTTTGTGTAGCCTTGGCTGTCCTTGAAATTGCTCTAAAGAGCCGGCGGTGGTGGCGCACACCTTTAATCCCAGCACCCAAGGCAGAGGCAGGCGGATCTCTGTGAGTTCGAGGCCAACCTGGGCTACAGAGTGAGTTCCAGGAAAGGTGCAAAGCTACACGGAGAAACCCTGCCGGGGAAGGGGGGGTGGGGGGTGGTAATTGCTCTGAAGACCAGGCTGACCTCAAACTCACAGAGATCCACCTTAATGGGATTAAAGGTATGCACCACCACCACCTGGTTTTTTTTTTCCCCCTTTTTCTTTCTTTAAAGAGTATTATCATTCCTCTCAGCTCCAACAACACTGTCATTGTACCACATGATGGCTCAAAAGTGAATGCAGAGTAGCAGAACAAGGTGGGGTCCAGAAGGAAGTCACTAACGTCCTACATGCCTTGTGCATGGGGCGCTCTATGACAATCTCTGCAGCCCAGGGATGTGATACACAATAGCACAGGGCTGCTGCTGGCCATCCTCACCTGTCCTTACCACCTTCCAGTCCAGCCCACACGTGATGAGCCTGTTGAGACCGGTTCTGGCTCATTTCCAGCGATCTGAGGAGCCCAGCAGATGGTCATCAGAGTTAACACCAACCCTCAGCACAGAGGTGAATTCTCCACCTGCCCACCACTAATCAGACCCAGTGTTCCGGGTCATAAGAGGCAACTCCCAAAACTGGCACATGGAACTTTTTATCAGCATGGGCCCGATTCTTAAAACAATAATAAAAGGAATGACCATGGAGACACTTCTAAGGAGCAAACGCTTACTAGGGCCTTCTGTCCTGGGAGTGACAGGTGCTCTCGCATGACCGTGAGGAAGACTATGAACGACTCTCCTCTCAACCCCTCCCTCCCACCTGCTAGCCTTTCCCAGTGTCCCGCCACATCCTGCAGCTTTACCTCTCATTCTAGAAGAACCCTAGTCCTTAGCCTGCGTTCGGAGACTACCACAAAGGCTCCATGAAATGAGCACATGGGTAGTCTGTGATCCTAGGGACCACGCTGAGGTAGGAGGCCAAACTAGGCAACTCAGCAAGACCCTATCTCAAATGGAACTCTAAAATAAGCAGAGGCTGTAGTAGTGAAGTGTTTGTCTGGCATGTGGGAGTCCTGAGTTTAATAGTACCACATTAAAAAAATTATATACAGAAAGAACCTTTAAGAATAAATATCTTAGCCTTTAATCCCAGCTCTTAGGAGGCAGAGGCAGGCAGATATCTGAGTTCAAGGCCAGCCTGGTCTATATAGTTGATGAGTTCCAGGACAGCCAGGGCTACCCAGAGAAATCCTGTCTCAAAAGCCAAAAAAAAAAGAACGAAGAACATCTTGCCATTTAAAACAATTTTAAGGGTCTGGCAAGATGGCTCAGTGGTTATGGGCACTTGCTGCTCTTCCAGAGGATCCGGTTTAATTCCCAGGACCCATTTAAAAAACAAAACAAAGAAGAATCCAGGGTATTATTTCAATGTCACAGAGAAACTCTGTCTCGAAACCACCACCCCCCTCGAAAAAAAACAATTTAAAGACACTGCACTTTCAGACACATTTCACAATTTAAAAACCCATGATTAAAAAGTGCAAGGGCCCAGAATTATTCCATCTGATGACATAAGAAGCTCCTGGATACCCAGCCACCAACATTGACTCACGTGTCCATAAAGGACTTACCAGGAATCTAGTCCTCAAATGACAGACATGTGGAGAGACCAGTCTATGGGGAACCAGTCTGAGAACCACTGCACAGCAGCTTCCTGTCTCCCCGTGCCAACAGGGGAGAAATGCTACCCGCTGCTGATACCTGAGCAATCCGCACAGAGACTCTCGGGGGGCACGTGAACGCCACTGCTGCCCTCACTGCCTCATCTCCCGTGTTCGGGGAAGTCGTGATGGTTACAGTGTCCCAAAAGCACCCTAGCAGTCAGAACTCCCAGCTTTCAGAAAACAGTCGGCGATCTGACCAGCCACTCCAGTGCAAGTTTAAAATCTACTTAACATATGTCCCGATAATGCTCTGTCCTTGACTCAGGCAGACCTCTCAGGACAAGGGGCAGAGAGCTGTGGGAGGGCCACCTACCAGCTGCCGTATGTACTCCTGAATGGAGTTTGGATAGACAAGCACAGTGATCGCAACCAAGGTATTCAGGGCAAAATCGAAGATCTGGTAACAGAAGAATGGGATGATCCACGCAGCGTGTTGCTAAACACAAGGAAAACGGAATGTTAACGTGTTGGATATAACTGGACTTTAGTCCACCAATCTGAAGGGACCTGGGACTGGCACTCATTAAGCCATGACAGCAACTAGTACGCCAAGCTGGGGCAGTCAGGCAAAAATGGCCAGTGTTCATGATAACGTTGTTTCCCCAGCTTTCCTAGTACCACGAGGTATTAGAGATTTCTAAAGATTCTCGCAGAAAACTGTGAATAACCCCACACTCTGAATAGGCAATCCCACAGGCTACTCTAATGCAGTAGTTCTCAACCTGTGGGTCGTGACCCCTGTGGGGGTCAAATGATCCTTTCATAGAGGTCGCCTAAGACCATCAGAAAACACAGATATTTATATCATGATTCGTCACAGTAGCAAATTAGTTCTAAACTAGCAGTGAAAACAATTTTATGGTTGGGGGTCACCACAGCCTGAGGAACTGCAATCCCACAAGGATTGCAGCATTAGGAAGGTTGAGAACCACCGCCTTGGTGGAAGGGCCTAAAGAAAGGTCTGGCATGTCACTGCAGCCACTTACCTTGTATGCTCCGTAAGTAGCCATTGCACATATCAGGATCATGAGGAGCGAGATTGCGATAGCAATGCACATATCTGGGGAAAGGTCAAAGGGGGCAGACACAATCAGATCCGCTACTGAGTACACTGAGTTTCTCTTCAAAGTTATTTTGGTTATAAACCAACCACGGGTGAAAACTTTATGCTGCATCAACCATCAGAGCTAACAAGTGCCCAGATGTTCTCCCTAAACCCTAAGCGACTGTATCGTTTGCTGCAGAGATACTGGTTACAGATACCAAAGTTGGCCTCTGGTCCACTAACTATAAATACTCATCGTCGTCGGTCATCCTATACTCACACAGGTATCTATTTGCATCTTATACACTCATGCATATAAAACTTTTCATACCTTACTCATTCGTTTAAAATTAAAAATCTCAGTTTCTTTTCAAGACCCTAATGTCCAAAGTCAAGTGATTCCACCTCTCACCTCACTCCCCCAGTTGGGCCAGCTACATCACATAACCATGTTCAAACATCAGTATCCATTAGGCCTCACGCCTGCTGTCTCCTTCACTATTTGTATGATCAGATTCCCTTCTCACTGGCGTAGGTCCCAGGCAAAATCACCTCTTTGGAAAGCTTCCCCAAGCATTCATCCCAGCTGGTATAGCCTCCCCACGTGGAATTATCAATCTTATTCTAATTGTTTCTGGTGGTTGCTGATTTCTCTTCAGGTAAGAGGACACTACATCGTTTGCTACCACTATCATCCAGGTGAGAGGAATGGCCCTCTAGCAGCAACATGTGGGCACTGGGCACACACAATGAGAAGCTCCAGACTCAGTTCTGGGGGTATAAAATACCTTATTAATGGCATTTATACTGATTACAATCATTGCAACTAATCTTGTTTTCCTGTTGCTTTTCATAACATGGCTACTAAAAAACAACACGCTCGGCCGGGCGGTGGTGGCGCACGCCTTTAATCCCAGCACTCGGGAGGCAGAGCCAGGCGGATCTCTGTGAGTTCGAGGCCAGCCTGGGCTACCAAGTGAGTTCCAGGAAAGTCGCAAAGCTACACAGAGAAACCCTGTCTCGAAAAACCAAAAAAAAAAAAAAAAACAAAACAAAAAAAAAACGCTCACATACTCTTACTGCACAACTGGTCTGGAACGGTCCCTGAAGGTACTAGCCGGACACTTCTTTATCCAGGAAGCTTGTAGCATATGGTGCAGCCATGCCACTAAGTCCTAACGCTGAGGGCACTGCAGTATCCTTCCCAGCTGAGGTAGATGCTGTTCTTACTGAACAGAGTATAAAATGAGGGCTTCTGAGATCCTGTGCACCAAAAGGCTGGCCTGTGACTAAATCTGCCATAGTGGTTAATCTTGATTGCCGATTTCATTGGATCGAGAAGCCCCCCCCCCCCCATGCTGAGGTTCCCAAGGCAAAAATAGGAGAAAGGCCCCTAGAGCACATCATCAGTCCCCCTGCTGAGCTGCTCTGAACTGTGAGGAGAGGGGGGAGAGGGGAGGGGGAGGAGAGGGAGAGGAGAGGGAAAGCAGGGAAGGAAGAGGAGGAGAAAGGGGAGGGGAGACCTTCTGTATATTTAATAAGAAAAAATAGTTTTGGGCAGTGCCTTTAATCCCAGAACTCAGGAGGCAGAGCCAGGCGGATCTCTCTGAATTGGAGGCCAGTCTGGTCTACAGAGTGAGATCCAGGACAGGCACCAAAACTACACAGAGAAACCCTGTCTCAAAGGAAAAAAAAAAAAAAAAAGATTCAATAATCTCCCTTTTCATCTTATCATATCCTGAGTAGATCCAAAATTCTACCTTTTATCTTATCATTTCTATATCTTCCCTTTTTTTTTTTAAGAGCTGAGGACTGAACCCAGGGCCTTGAGCTTGCTAGGCAAGCGCTCTACCACTGAGCTAAATCCCCCAACCTCTATCTTCCCTTTTTTTTCAGAGTAGATTCAATGATCTACCCTTTTCTATATCCTCTTTTCTCTCTTTTTTTTTTAAAAAAAACAAGAACCCTGTATCTAATCTCCTTTGTTTAGCTTTTTTTTTTTTTTTTTTTTACCATTAACAATTAACAATTTGTGGGGCTGGAGAGATGGCTCAGAGGTTAAGAGCACTGACTGCTCTTCCAGAGGTCCTGAGTTCAATTCCCAGCAACCACATGGTGGCTCACAACCATCTGTATTGAGATCTGGTGCCCTCTTCTGGCCTGCAGGGACACATGCAGGCAGAATACTGTATACATAATCAATAAATAAATCTTAAAAAAAAAAATTAACAATTTGTAACCAACCATCATAAACAATGACAATTATCCATAAGCCACTGAACGACCAAAACCACCCACCCCACCTCTTGGGAATGTGGGCGTTGTGTTCTTAAAATTACTTCCTGCTGTCTGAGGGTGAGGGCATCTTTAGGGAATCCTAAAAAGAAAATTTTGGGTTCAGTGTCAAGTCCTGGAAGAGTTAGCTGTATCATTTGTTGTCCAGTCTCTGCATAATGGGAAAGTGCAGGGCTTATCTCAAGTTGAGTAGTCTATGAGGCTGGATCATCTCAGCTAGCCATCTCTAAATGGTCCTGAGCTGTTTGTAGTCCAAAGCAGATCTTTAGGTGGTGCTAATCAGCTTAATGGCTTTATCATAGTTCACGTGAAATCATCATTGTGGGATCCCATCATCCTTTGAAGATTTCAAAGTTGCTGTTAGGCATGGTCATGGTTCCCTGCAGATTTTTTTCTTTTCTTTTCTTTTCTTTTTTTTGGTGCCTCCTCTGTGGTTTGGAGCAATCAGTCTGATAAATGTCTTTTTCTCAGAACCACGAACGTTCTTCCCTAGAAGAGAATATCTTCACAGCAATTTCTTCTCCCTGCCACTTGCCTTGCCAAACTTCTCCAAACTGACCTTTGTCGATGCTTTCTTGTAACAGGATGGTCCTGGCAAGTGTTCTCCGAACAAGCAGTGGTAAACCTTTCATCCCCAGTAACAGCATTGCTGCCACCATCAACACGATGAGAAGAAGCTGGCAACTGGGAGCAGCAGCCGCTGTCTCCATGGTCCCACCGCCACTGTTTGTGGCTCAGCCCCGGCTGCAGCTTCTCAGCAAGCCTCCTAGGCTGGCCTCAAACTCGGGATCCTCCTGCCTCTGCCTCCTTCAGCAAATCCTACTAGCGTGCGCTACCACAACCGGCCGAGTGCAGCTCGGGTCTGAGCTGGGGACTGCAAGGCCACAGGTAAAAGGCTTTCTCGAGAATTAGTACCCGACAAGTTGGGTGCCAGATGTAGGACGAATCTAAAAAGATCTTATTAATAAAAACAAACCCGGAGCCAGATATTGGGGTGAATGCTGGAAGATCAGAAAAACAGTACAAAAAGCCACAGCCAACCTTAACTTGCCAATTCCTCAGCAGATCTTGTTTCTCAGACTGAAAGCCTCTGAGTCCTCACCCGAATGGATCTCAGCTGAACTGCTGCTAAAAGCCTCAAAGCTTAACAAGACTCTAGTTCCTAGTCCTCACGCCTTATATACCTTTTTGCTTCCTGCCATCACTTCCTGAGATTAAAGACGTGAGTCACCATGTCTGGCTGTTTCCAGTGTGGCTTTGGACTCACAGAGATCCAGATGGATGTCTGCCTCCTGAATGCTAGGATTAAAGGTGTGTGTGCCACCATTTTCTGGCTTCTATGTCTATCTAGTGGTTGTTCTGTTCTCTGACCCCAGATAAGTTTATTAGGGTACATAATATATTGGGGGGACACATTATCACCACACAGCCCATTATAGGATATTCTTTGACTATTTCCAAGATCTTTAGAGTAACAAATAATAAGTATTCAGACAGGAAAGTAAACTAAAAAGCTTTATTCAAGAAATAAAAATATTAATATACACTATACAAACCTTAGTAAGAACAGTGGTGCATCCTATGGGGAGGCATACTCCAGCCATCCCCTTGATGAGAGTCATAGGTTCAAACTTCGTAATTTACATCTTTATCAAAGAACATAAACCCAAGGAAATTTAAAAGGTAAAAATAAAAGCCATGAAATGAAGTATACTATGAGCACTCACATAAGTTAATGATGGGGAAATTTTGGAAACCCTATTTCTGTAAGTACTTCTTCCAACTATTCTGCACAAACTGGCTATATCCCAAGCACTTGAAGAAGCTTACGTAGACCCGAATTGTAAATCATAACACAGAGCAGGTAAGATGAAAATGGGCTACATACCATTTCCAGTAATCCAGCACATCTACCAACCCACAGAAATAATACAGTATCAACAGTAAATAAGAGTCACTCTGAGGAATCAAAGTGCATTCCTCCCTAGGACTCACAGGACAGCTCAGTAGTAGAGTGCTTGCCTAATGTGAACAAGGCCGTGGGTTCAATCCCAAGCACAAGCCATCCAACAGTTGACCCTAATCTAATAACGGGATTCTATGATCAATAACAGCTCTGGCCAATGCCAGGACTACTCTTTGCATAGTAGCCTCCCCACCTCAACATCAGAGCACACTATATCAAATTATTTCCTAAATTAAATTCCTGCTTTAATTATGCAGTTCTAATTTGAAAAGGATCCTAAGAAAAGCTATACCACAGGTACAAGAGGCAATTAGAAAATGTTTCCTGGACTCAATTAGTCACGGAGACAGCACAGGCACATAAAAGCTACCTGAAATATCTGTGTTCGAATCATCTAATTCTGTTCCCGCCACCTCCTGACTGTTTACTCCTCAGAAGGCTGGCAACTAACTCACTACCTAGGTTCAAGTTCCCATATCTTGTTTCATCAGACTCCTTTTACATCCAGGTCTTCTCTAATTTCTGGCCACATTGCTGGCACCACCGCACACGAAAGCAAACAGTATCAGTCATCACAAAGTGTAGGGAACTATTATTATTTGAGCTCTCAATGGTATGTAGCTCCTCAGAAGAAAATGCAAACCCTTCAAACCTCATGGTGAAGACTAAAAGGCCCAGGCTTACACCCTGCTTTGGGGGCTGCAGAGGGTGAAAGGTCAGGGAGGAACAAGCAGTAAGATACTAATTTCATCGCCCAAACAGAAGAGTCGAATACTCTGAATTTGTTGATTGTTTATAACTTCTCATTGAAATATAAAATTCACCCCAAAGAAGGATTTTGTAACTTGCTAATTTTATGCTTTAAAACAACATTTACCTAGTAGGTTTAACCTAGTTTATGATAAGCTGCAAAAATTAACAGGATGTTGTCTTTGTTCTCAAGTCCATAATTAGCTATTACAGATGGGAAGAGAGGGAGGGATTCTGGGAACAAATGGAGGGCAACTCAGACAGAGGAGGGGATTGCTAAAGAATTAACATGTGTAAGCTCATGGCTTTAGTACATTCATAAAGCTGCATGGCCATCACCACAGGGCCCAAAATATTTCCATCCTTCCAAAACCAATCTCCAATATTCATTCACAGTCATTCCCCCTCCACTGCTCCTGGCCTCTGCTAGTCCAATTTCCATCTCTTTGGACCTGCCTATGCTCATATTTCACACATGTGAACTACAGAGGACATGGGCAGGAACCCAGCTCACTTGTATTTTTCTTTTTTGGGGGGGTTTTCTGAGACAGGGTTTCTCTGTGGTGCCTGTCCTGGTTCTCGATTTTTAGACCAGGCTGGCCTCGAACTCACAGATATCTCTGCCTCCTGAGTGCTGGGATTAAAGACGTGCACCACCACCACCACTGCCTGTCATCACTTGTATTTTTGAAACAATGTCTTACTAATATTTACTCCTAGTGGGCCTGAAAGACATACCCCCTCCTGCCTCAGCCTCCCCAAGTCCTGGGATTACAGGCCTGTACCACCACGCCCAGCTTTGGATTCCCTCTTGAATTATAGTCTTTCACACTCTTAACAAGTGTCTGAATAATTTTCTTTGGTATAGAAAATCTGAAAAAGCAAATCTATGCTATAAATACATACTGTATCAGTGAGGTGGTGGTAGCGCACACCTTTGATCCCAGCACTTGGGAGGCAGAGGCAGGCGGATCTCTGTGCATTTGGGGCCAGCCTGGTCTATAGAGCAAGATCCAGGACAGCTAGAGCCAAGATTACACAAAGAAACCTTGTCTTGAAAACCAAAAAAAAAAAAAAACCAAAAACCAAAAAACAAACAAAAAAAAAAACCAAAACAGTCTTGAAAACCACAAAAAGTAAGAAATTAATCAAAATGTAGTCAAGGTGCTGAATGTGCCGACTATGGAACCACATGACTTAAAAGGTACATAGATAAATGTACGGATTCGAGGCTGACCATCGATGGAGGCTGAGAATCGATGGATGTTTATTTTCCGGCCAATCCATTCCATTTGTCAATGTTTTTGATAACATGAAAAATTTATAAATGATAAATATATATGATTAATATTTTTAACAGAAATGTCTAAAAGCTAGATGTCAAAGTGAGAAAAATTCCTCTATTTTCTTTATCCTAATGGACTCTCTAACAAGGAGGAATCCCAATTCCCTGTTTTGATTATCTTCACCAGACCACCTGAGCAAAAGTTACATAGATGGTTAGAAGCTATTATGTGCATGTTGGGAACCAAAGCCAGGTCCCCTGTAAAAACTTTCAACCCTAGGCCATGTCTCCAGTTCCAAAATAGCTCTATTAACTTACAGAATTTTCAATTGTAATGACACAACTAACTGACTGAACAATCTCAATGACTTTTGACTCTATTCTCTTGGCTTAAAGACTTAAAGGCCTGTCTGGTACAGTAACTTCTGACCTACAAAATCAGTGTCCCAGCCCACCGACCCTGTGTAGTACTGAGGTCCAAAACCAGAGTCCTGCACATCACCAGGCAAGCATTCTACCAGTGAGCTTCCTTTCCAGCCTTGTATTTGGAGACAAGCCTCATTAAGTAGTTACCTGGGCAAGCTCCAATCTTGCAATCTCCCTGCCTCAGCCTTTTTGGAGTAGCTATGATTATGGACCTGAACCTCTAGGCCCAGCTCACCAACCAGCTTATTTTAAAAGGGGGATCAAAACATATAGAAAATAAATGCTAAGAGGAAACAAGTTTTTTGTTTTGTTTTGTTTTTAGTTTTATTTTTTTTTTTGGGGGGGGGGTGGTTTTTTTCAAGACAGGGTTTCTCTGTAGCTTTGGAGCCTGTCCTGGACCTCTCTCTGTAGAACAGGCTGGCCTTGAACTTACAAAGATCCACCTACCTCTGCCTCCCAAGTGCTGGGATTAAAGGCATGTGCCACCACAGCGACTGAAACAAGTTGTTTTTTTTTTAAAGATTCAAATGAATACCTGTTCTCCTGTTCCTTCTTAGACTCATGATATTAAATCATTCATTTATTCATTATTCATCTATTGATTTATTTTGTGTGCTCCCCCATCCCCATTTTTGAGATAGGGTTTCTCTGTGTAGCCCTGGCTGTCCCAGAACTCACTCTATAGACCAGGCTGGCCTCAAACTCACAGATTTGCCTATGTCTGCATCCCAAGTGCAGCGATTAAAGGTATACACAACCACTGCTGGGTTTAAATCATTCTTAATAGTGATTATACACTATTCATTCAATTTTCAAACGTGTGGAACATGTGAGAAACCTCAAACACACTGGAATACTCAGGACTTCACAAAATAATTATTATTCAGCCGTAAGCACCAGCAAGCCTTGCCTGTCAGGCAGTGTTTGCCCAGCCCAGCCCCTGACGAGGCACACAGAGTGATCCTGCACCAAGAGACCACAGTGCTATCATTTAAAATTTCCTAACCTCCATTACCTTAGAGACTCCTATACTGGAAACAGTGAAGGACACATCTTTTTTTTTTTTTTTAATTTTTAGAAGATTTTTTATGTGTATGCATGCCTTCATGAATTTATATTCACCACGTGTGTTCAAAGTGCCTGCAGAGGCCGGAATGCGTCAGATCCCCTCAACCTGGAGTTATAGCCAGTGTGGGCTCCCGTGTGGGTGCTGAGAACTGAACTGAGGTCTTCTAGCTTTCAGTGCTCTTAATGGCTGAGCCATTTCTCCAGTCCATAAAACAAGGCCCTGATTTTCAGTGTTGATTTTGTGCCCCACTACTTTACCGAAAGTGTTTATTGGGTCTCATTTTTTGTAGAACTTTTAGAGTCATTTAATAAAAAAATCATACCATTTGCAAATTGGGAGTAATTCAGCTTCTTCCTTTTCTATCCATATCCATTTTATTGATTCATCTTGCTTTATTTCAGTCTAAGAGTTCAAGCACTATATTAAACAAGAGTGAAGAGTCCACATCCTTGTCTCGTCCATAATTTTAGAGGAAATGCTCTCAGGTTTTCTCCATTTATATAACATTGGCTATAGGTTTGATAGCTAGAGCTTTTATTATGTTGAGGTACAATCCTTCTGTTCCTAGTTTCTTTGGAGCTTTTATTTTGAAGTGATATTTAATTTGTCTACATCTTCAGAGATGTAATTTACTGGTTTGCATATGATGAACCGCTCTTGCATCTTTAGCTTGAAACCTACTTGATGGTGATATACAATATTTTTATGTGTTGTTGAATTCACTTTGCAAGTATTTTACTGAGAACTTTTACATCTGTGTTCATCAGGGAAGTTGGTGTGTAGTTTCTCTTTTTATGTTGAAGGACACTTATCTTTAAAAGTCAACCAGACATTGTCAGCTGGGCATGGAGGTACACATCTATAATCCCAATACTCCGGAGGCAGAGAGAGGCAAGTAGATCTCTGTGAGCTCCAGCCAGCCAGAGCTACACAGTGAGACCCTGTCTCCAAAAAAAAAAAAAAAAAAAAAAAGTTACGAAATGTAAAGAGGGGCAGTTAAGAGCACTGGCTGCTCTTCAGGGGTTCTGAGTTCAATTCCCAGCAAACCGCATGGTGGTTCACAGCCATCTGTAATGAGAACAGAATGTCCTCTTCTGACATGTGGGTGTACACACAGACAGCACTCACAAATAAATCTGCTCCCACATTTTAAAAAAAGTAAAAAAAAGGAAAGAAATATAAAGGAATTACATCTGTGTCTGACAAAGTCCAACCTTGATATCAAAGCTCTGGCTACTTATATTAAATAATTAATGTATTTGTTTATTATTTTTTTGGAGATAGGGTTTTCTGCAGCTCAAAGCCGGCCTTGAACTTCTCATGTGGCTGAGAGTAGTCCTGAACTTCTGATCCTTCTGCCTCAGCCTCCTGCCTTCTAGGGTCAGATAACCCGAGAAGAGGCAACGGTGGCAGAAGATGGGGAGGGCACTCGCGTGCCCTCTGGCTCTCCTCCTGAGTCGGACCTTCAGAACGCTGTGCTGGGACTCCTTTGCCACTTCCCATCCAGGGCAACGGTGTATCTCAATCCAGACCTCTCCTCGTTTCTATGTCTCAGCTTACACTAACTCACATGCTTCACTCACAGCAGATCTGCTTACGCTCCCAGCAAGGGTGCGTTTTACTGAACTTATTACAGATCCCATCCTAGGTGCTTTCACAACCCTATCTGTGCTAGATACAATTATTTCCTCTACTTTTCAATAAACAAAGGTTAGTAATGAGCGCAGAGTGAGCACCCAGCACCCTCAGTATAAACGGCATTCGGACTGAGCCCTTCTGTCTTCAGAGCCTACACATCTAAAGTCAAAATCTAGCGTTCACATAGGTGTGTTTCCATCTTCCTTCACCAGCTTTTCTCACCCCTGTGGACAGGAGTCATCTAGTCAAGTTGAAGAGATGTCAGCTTTGATTGTCACCTCTCACCAACTTCTGTCCAAGCCTAGCCGCTCCCCACCCCGTGCTTCCTCACTAGAGAGAAATGTCCCTAAGACCAGAATCCTAGGCTATGCTCAAAGCCACACAGCAGCAAAAGGGATCTTCCTGCTATATACACCAGTTCATGCATTTACTTGTTTCACTCTGAAAATAAAATCTACAACACTTAGGAGACGGAGAGATGGCTCAGCCGTTCAGAGCACTGGCTGCTCTTCCAGAGGACCTGGACTTGATTTCCAGCACCCACGGCAGCTCACAATCATCTATAACTCCAGTTCCAGGGGATCTGATGCCCTCCTCTGACCTCCCGGCACTTGTGGTAGACAGATATACATGCAAGCAAAACAATCATATGCATAAAAAATTTTTTTCAAACCCACAACACTCACCACTCTTTTAATTCCTCATGGTTTCTCAAAACTAAATCCTCTCAGCTTGCACACCCTCCCCATCCTCCCTGCCCTCCCCACACCATTTTCCTCCTGGCCACACTTTCTTAGACTCATATGAAGTTCTGCAGAGCTGACAGTAAATCAATTTGCCCAGCCTCCTGGAGGGGTAATGCATAGCACTGCCCGCCACTTAGCCAAGACCCAGCAGGACTGAGAATACAAGGTCTGTGCTACAGGTATCCTGGGCTGGCCATTCATGCCCACGCAGCCTCACGCCTGACTCCGTTGCTGGGAAAAGGCTCCAATCTTACCAACTAACCAGCAGCAATCTCCCCCCTGGAGGAAGGCAACTCCTGGGGCTGTCAGAATACCCAGCGATGTCTCCTCCTTTTGACCTTTCTCCCTGCCATTTGTGCATTCTCCTCCACAAAAAGTCCAAGTCTAAGACAAAGCTCGATGCGGTAGTGTATGTCTATAAATCCCAGCCTCAGGAGATAGAGACTGAAGGGTCAGGAGAAGCTCAAGGTTAGTTTTTACTAAATACAAAGTTCCAGGTCAGCTTAAGCCACATGAAATCGGGCCTCAAAAAGTCTGTGAGAAAGTGATAGTTTTTAAAATGCATAAATTCCAACTTGGCATAAAGGTACATGTGTCAGCACTTGGAAGTCGAGGCAGGAAGATGAGGGGCCTCAAGGTCAGCCTTGGGACAGTGAATTTGAGACAAACCTGAATGATAGAGAATACCTGAGACTCCTTCATAAAAATAGAGGAAAAGCATACTCACATAAGATGTGGAAAACCATAGTCCTTAAGAACAGAAGCAGAGCATGGGCAGCACATAAGTATTTGCTGATTTGATTTGTAATGATGGAAAGAAAATAAAGTTAAAATAGCAGCTCAACTAGGCCCTTGAATCAATACTTGTAATTTAACAGAAAAGACAGACAGTCAGACTCCTTGTCCCAAGAAATCCCAAAATACCACCAGCTGTAATCTCACGTACTTACTGGCATCATCCATGAACTCAAATTCCCCTCCAAGTTCAGAGCTTGAAAAGTGATACTGATCAGGATCTGCCAGGGCGCTCAGGAGAATCAGCAGGACCACAGCATTGATGATCTGCAGGAGAAGAAAGGAAGGTAAGACACCCAGGGCAGAGACGCAGACCACCCATGGTGCTTCGTGTCTGCAGCTGAGTGAGTGTGCAAAGCCCCCCCCCCCCCCCAGAGGGCTGGCCAACGCGGAGGCAGCTACGCTGGGGAGAAGGCTCAGCTGGTCAGACCTCCAGAACCCACTTATGCGCAATGGTGGATTGGTGAGCTGGCTCAGTAAAAGCACTTGTCATCAAACCTGATATTATCAATGAGTTAAATCCCCAAGACCCACACGAAAGGAGAGTCAGCTCTTGAGAGTTGGACTCAGACTATCATTACGTGCACCCACACACACATACCTACACTCTTGTGAGCACGCACGGAACACAAATAAAAGCAACTAGAGTGGGGAGATGCAGTAGGTGATGGGTGGCCAGGTCCCTGAAACTCACTGGCCAGCCGATCTAGCCCATCAGTGCGTGTCAGGTTCAGTGACGGCAGAGAACAATCAGGGAAGGACACTCCGTGTCAGGTTCTAACCCGCACATGTGCACAGGGACCGCACACAGGCACAATCTGCGGTGGCCTGAGAGAGAAATGTCCCTGACAGCCTTCAGTTAGTAGCACTGTTTGTGGAGGTTTAGGAGATCTGGGCCTTCCTGAGAAAGCATGCCACAGGAGTCTACTTTGGCTTGCAAATATGCCATGCTTCCCCACCATGATGGGCTTTATCCCTCTGGAACCATAGCCTAAATAACCTCTCTTCCTCAGGCTGCCTTGGTCATGGAATTTTATAACTAATATACAATCCTTTAAAAGGTATGGGGAAATGGTTTAAGACAGACACAGACACCAGGCGCTCACTTCTGCTGAGGACAGTGCCTTCAAAATCAGTGGGGCTTCAAACCCAACACCCCCCACTTCTCTACTCACCCTTATCTGTGTGTATCTTAAAAATCAGTACCACACACTGTGATTAAGGGAACAACACTCCGACACACCATTAAGTACTTTATGTGGATTGTCAAAGCCCTACAAACCCTCTTGAGTTAATTAGAGCAATGGGAAAACAATCCCATTGTACAGAGGAGAAAGTTGAGGCTCGAAGGTTAAAAACACTGCTCAAATCAGAAAGTTAGACTGCAGAGGGGACTTGTCAGGAACTTAATCCCAAACCTGGCTTCCCATCTTCCGCTGACATGTGTGACTTCATTATCTCTGGGCTCACCATCTCCAGCACGCCTACACCCCACACCCAAGTTCAGAAACATGAGTGTGCTGTTTTACTCTTCTCAAAATGGAGAGAAAAGGCTTTTACTAACATGAACTAAAGGCACATCCAATTGTTTGGAAGTATCCACCACAGAAGAGATTCAGAGTTGGTGGGTAAACACCCACTGCAGAATTGTTTAATGTGACAATCTCTGGAGATTCTTTCAGGATTGTTGTAGGACTTGGATTTTTTTTTCCTTCCTCTATTTTCAAATTGTCAGATGCAATCTGATGGGAACAGCAATTCCCAAACACACACACTTACATGATTAAATAGACACTACAAGGTTAATGGTTTGGGGGGTTGAAAAAGGGTCTCACACAGCCCAGGCTGGCCTTGAATTTACTACCCCTAGCCCTCCAGAGTCCTAGGGATCAAATCCACAGGAGGCAAGCACTTGGTCACTTGATCCTCATCCCTAGCCCTACTTTTTTTCTTTTTAAAGACAGGATCTCACAGCCTCGGTGGTAGCGCACGCCTTTGATCCCAGCACTGGGGAGGCAGAGGCAGGTGGATCTCTGCATTCAAGGCCAGCCTGGTCTACAGAGTGAGTTCCAGGACAGTCAGGGATACACAGAGAAACCCTGCCTCAAAAAATAAATAAATAAATAAATAAAAATTAAAAAACTAACAGCCAGACCAAGAGTAGGCTAATGCCTCCAAAACACTTCTTGGTGCCAAAGGTCAATATTTTTAAAGACAAAAGCCAGTTACAGCAGTGCCAGGGGCTTGGGCGCCCCTACAACGTCTGTCTTTTTGCAGAGCTTAGCAGTACTTTCCAGACCCCACATGACAATTACTTTTGATTTACACTTCCGCTAGCTATTTTACTTTATGTTTTAGCTTGCACAAACATTAATTATTTTGGTTAATACGTCTGGACCTGGTGAGAGTCACAGTTCCCAAAGCAAGGCTAAGGTGGATGTGGGTACTGGGTGAATGCTGAGCAGCATCGAGACAGACTCAGTTAGTTACCTTAGTCATGTCACAGTAATTCCTGACACCCTGCAGTAGGGGACCGTTTGCCAGCTGGTGGAGAATCCTGAAGGCCAGGGTATGACACGGTCAGAGGCCTCTCATCAAGGAGACCCTGCTCTGGAGCCTCGTGCTGACACAGATTAGGTTTCCATCACTTTGTGTCTAACTCTCACATCTCTGTGAGACTGTCACTCCATGTTATCTGGAGTGGTCTTAGGTGCTGAGTGCCACAGAGCCAGAATCCTTAGAGACACGGTAAGTGACCAGATGCAAAGACGGAGGCAAGAGAAACAGGCAAGCCTGACTGCAAGCCCGGCTGAGGCAGCATCTTGTCACTCTCTCAGGAATGACGCCTGGGAGGCTGACACAAGCTCCTCCATGATGCCATGCCAGGTAATTACGCTGCCAGCTGCTCCACCTGGCTTCTAACCCTCCTCTTATTCACGCCTGCCCTGCTGCCAACCTTCCCGCCTTGGTCCCTGACTCTCCTCGGGGGCGGTCTGGTGTGTCCTCCTCTCTCGCCGGCAAGTCCTACCGCTTCACAACTGCATTCATCCCGTCTCTGCGTGGCAGGCACCGTGCAGGCTTGGCAGCCTCTTCCAAGTGTCCCTGCACTTTGTGCAGTGATTTAGATAACATCAATGGTTGGGTTGGTGAGGTGGCCCAGCAGGTAGAGAGGCAGTAGTGCATCAAGGCCTGATGACCTGATTTGATCACTGGCAGGAAAGAGCTGACTCCTGAGTGGACCTCTGACCCATTTACATACTGTGTCACACACCCACACACACATGCACGAGGATGCACACACACGTATACACCACAAAGACACAGAAATAAATTTTTTTTAAACTTTTTTTGGGACAGACAAGGTCTTACTATGCAGGCCTGGCTGGAACTCACAGAGATCCCCCTGCCTCCTGAGTGCTGGGATTAAAGGTGTGCAGCACCATGCTGGCTTAAATTATATATATTAAAAGGAAGAGTGGTGAGCTTCTTGCACATCCAAATGACCATCAACAACAACAAAAACCACACAACTCTCACCTCAAAGGTCTAAGAGAGTTTATTCTGGAGCCAAATAGGAACGACTCCAAATTCCACGCTCCACTGTGGTAATGGTTTCATTAAATTTTATAATGACAGAACAACAAAACTAAATGCAGACACTTGCACGTACATTGGTGGAGAGAGACAACTGGGGAATCTCATCACAAGCCTCAGATGCTGACGGCATTCTTAGCCTTTGGTTGGTGGGAGCCTGGGGTTGGTTTGTACATTCCGAAGGACTACCTAAAGTCAGAGATGTCATGCACATACAGAGGTGGGTAATACACAGCTATTAAGGGGGGCTAAAGATGGCGCTGGACTTACAACAGCCTTGCCTCCCCATATCACTGAGGTTGTACGCAGTTAACCAGCCTTGCAGGAGGTTCATGGAAGGCGTGATTCTTTCCAGGAGCCCTCCTTCACAGGACTCACCCTTGCTTCTTTGAGGGGTGAGATCTTCTTAATAGAATCTGTCTGACTTGTCTTCTCTGTATTATTACATAAAACCTCAACAGCTGGGCGGGAATGTGGCACCAAGGAGGGAATGAATACAGGAGTATCCATGAGAACTTGGGTCAACACAAAGAGGTAGGGGTACACTTCGTCATGGCAACTATTAAACACCGTCAGATAGGAAAAGCCAAAGACAAGCTAAAGCCCCAAGAACACCGGGTAAGAACCCCCTGAAAGAGAAGATGTGCCATTAGGTCACCAGTTCTGACCCAGAATGAACGATCAGCACAAATAACAATAGTGCTAAGACTCGCCAGGAGCAGCCTACGTAACGGCCACAGCTAATCTCAATGCAAAGACCTCGCGGCACGTCCTAGCTCTTTTAGTTAGCTTGCTTGTATTTGGGCTGTCTCTCTTTTTTTTTTTTTTTTTTTTTATTTTGCAATACAATTCAGTTCTACATATCAGCCACGGATGGGCTGTCTCTTTCAGTGAGGTGGGCACCAATTATTCCTGTGCTGTCATACTTTTTTTTTCTTGTTCTTTTCTCTCTCTCTCTCTCTCTCTCTCTCTCTCTCTCTCTCTCTCTCTCTCTCTCTCTCTCTCTTTTGGTTTTCGAGACAGGGTTTCTCTGTGTAGCTTTGCACCTTTCCTGGAACTTGCTTTGGAGATCAGGCTGGCCTCGAACTCACAGAGATCCACCTGCCTCTGCCTCCTGAGTGCTGGGATTAAAGGCATGCACCACCAATGCCCAGCTTTCTTGTTCTTTTTTGTTGTTTGTTATTTTGAGACAGGGTTTCTCTGTGTAGTTTTGCCTGTCCTGGATCTCGCTCTGTAGACCAGGCTGACCTCAAACTCACAGAGATCCCCCTGCCTCTGGCTCCCAAGTTCTGGGATTAAAGGCTTGTGCTGCCACCACTGCTCGGCTTTTTTTCTTGTTCTTAATGAATATTTCCATGTGTAAATAAATGAACTTCTGTCCGATTACTTAAGTGGTGTGCTAGGCCCTTGCACATTCTCGAGGCCCAAAGTGCTTTCAGGCGTAGATCACGTGTCCGACCTCCAACAGCACAGTAACCACTCACTGCTCAGCAGCTGCACTGCTTAGGACCCTCCATAAAGCAGGGCACGGTGATGCCACGGCCTTTGATCCCAGCACTCGGAGGTGGAGGTCGGTGGATCTCTACGCATTCTCTACATAGTGAGCTCCAGGCCAGCTAGAGCCACACAGTGAGACTCTGTCCAGTCTTTGGGGAGAAGAGAGAAGAACCTCAATAAAGGAACCTTGAAAACATTCAAGCCTAGGAAGACAGCCCCCCGAAACGTATGAACTTTAGAACCAACACTGACCTCTACAGGGAAGACGTGACACAAAGGAGCTCGACCAAGGAGAGCACAGAAGCAACTGAACTCCACCTCTGCACGACACCTCTGAGCAGGACCCCACCCAGGGACCTCAGCAGGTGAAGGCACCTGTCGTGAAGCCCGAAGACCTGAGATCGGCCCCCAAGACCCACAGGATGGAAGCAACTGAACTCCACCTCTGCACGACACCTCTGAGCGGGACCCCACCCAGGGACCTCAGCAGGTGAAGGCACCTGTCGGGAAGCCCGAAGACCTGAGATCGGCCCCCAAGACCCACAGGATGGGAGGAGAGAATGAACCCCCAAACCTGTGCTCTGACCTCTACATGTGTACCTTGAGGCCACATAAAAACATACACATGACAAATGAGTGTAATACAAAAGAGTTTAGTTATAATCATACTGTCAACTGTGAATACCGATGAATAAAAGCAACTAATGTGTACAAAATATAAAGAGAATCAGATTAATCTCTATGGTACCTATTAAGAAAACAGTCAGGGGAGAGAAGTGGCTCAGCAGTTAAAAGCATCAGCTGCGGGGCTGGAGAGATGGCTCAGAGGTTAAGAACACTGGCTGTTCTTCCAGAGGTCCTGAGTTCAATTCCCAGCAACCACATGGTGGCTCACAACCATCTGTAATGAGATCTGGCTCCCTCTTCTGGCCTGCAGGGATGCATGCAGACAGAACATTGTATACATAATAAATAAATAAATCTTTAAAAAAAAAAAAAAAAAAAAAAAAAAGCATCAGCTGCTTCCCAGACAGAGGCCTTGCATTTGGTTCCCAGCACCCACAAAGCAGCTCACAATCATCTGTAATGTTCCAGGGGGGCCAATGCCCTCTTCCAGCCCCCATGGATACTGCACACATGCAGAACACACACACACACACACACACACAGGATATATACACGCAGGCAAAACACTTACAGACATAAAACAAAAATAAATCTTTTAAAAAAGAACAGTCATATGTTGGTGGCAGAAACATGTACATTTACTTTGACAGTTGGTCTATTTACATTCTGTGCACTTTACTATACATGTGCAATATTCACAGAAAATGGTTAAATACACACTGTAACCTGCTATTGTCTTCAGATAGTTGGGTAATTTTTATATCCCAATATTTAGAAAAATGTCTCCAGAGCTGTTAGTGGCAATGGCATCTTTTACCTGATTCAACTTTAATGGGCAAATGAAATCCAAGTTGAAATCTCAACCTGCTGTGTCCTTATAAACAAAAGGTTTTAAACTCTGAGGCTGGGAGGCAGTTCAGTCAAGTGCTTCTTTTCACGTGTAAGAACCTCAGTTCAGGTCTCCAGAACCAATTAAAACACCAGACACAGTATTACATGCCTGAAATCCCAGATCAGAGAGGCAGCACAGGCCAATCCCACAAAGCTCCCCAGCCAGCTAACCTGGGCTACAAGGCCAATGCGAGACCTTTTCTCACACAAAATGTAGGAGGTGCCTGAAGACCAACACCCGAGGCTGTTTTCTGAGCTCCACACACTCGATCCGAGTGGCGGGCACACGCACATGCCTGTGCACAGACACACACACACACACACACAACTATAGAATTATAACACAAATGTGCTTTTTAAATTAAGATACTCACATGGTCTTTGTTATATTGAAATAAATTTCTGAAATTTGCTATTTCAACTCAAACAATCACAATATAGTTTATGGCAAAAACTTAGATTTACAAAACCCGGGCTGGAGAGATGGCTCAGGCGTTAAAGGCTAGGCTCACAACCAAAAATACAAAACCCTATTTGCCTAAGAAACTGAAATAGTTCACCTCTGTTTCTGCTGCAATCTGAGTTACATGATAACTGAGACGTGACTGTTGCCGCTGTGGATTAGTCCGATGGAGAAGGACAAATGGACAGACAGCCTCGCAAAGACAGCAATGCGCACATTCACTAACGCATCCGCTCAGCTGCATGGAAGTTCTAAGCAGTTTGTGGATCCAGAAATCAGGCTAGGCATCACATCACAGCTAATGATCTAGAGGGAAGAGAATCAAATGAACTGTACGTCCCTTCAGAGCAAAATGAATTAAACCCCAGCATCTGGGGAGGCATGCAGCCCAAAGACTTCACAGGAAGGTGCTGACATACCAACACCATACGGTAACACGCTTTGAAATCTTGACAATATCAGACTACCTGGTGAAGAACTGACAGTTAAGAAAAATCTGAGGAGCCAGGCGGTGGAGATGCACACCTTTAGTCCCAGCACTCGGGAGGCAGAGGCAGGTGGATCTCGAGTGAGTTCAAGAACAGCCAGGACTACACAGAGAAACACTGGGGGGGTGGGGGGGCACCTCAAATTATGAAAAAGCTTAAGGACTAAAGAGGCAGCTGTACTGACCAGACCCCATGTCAACAGGAGAGTGTCTAAAATGTAAAGGTTTTGTGTCCCCTCAACCAGGCCGTTTGGGTTCCAGAGAAACCCATTGCATTCATTATGCTACTGGCAGAGCTTCCTGAGTGATAAACTAAGTCACTAACTAATCCACCATGCCCACCACACACACTTCAGATGACTTCGTAATTTCAGCTAAAGTGATTATGAACTTGGACCCCAGTCAATACCTACACATTCTGTATCCACGAAACTGCATACAATTTCCAATAACAATCTTTGGCCTACTGATCACACAGAAGCCACCACACCTTGTTCTCATACCTCATCCAGTTCTGCTGGTATGAGGCAGCAGGCTCAGAATGCTTTCCTAGGGAGTGTGCCAGCCAGCCACTGGCAGTCACTAAGTACAAAACTAAAGCCAATCGCCAAGGCAGCAACAGCAATCCCAACCATTTCTTTGAATGGATTTGATTCTGATCATTATTCTTAGGCTGAGACATCTTTATATACCCTCAAACTGCAGGATCAACTGGGTGTGATGGTACATACCTTCAAAGGGCGGGGAGGGGCAGGACAGGGGCTGGAGAAATGGTTCAACTATTCCTGCAGAGGACCCACGTTCAGTTCCCAGAACCCACCACCCGTAATTCCAGTCCAGGGGATCCAATGCCCTCTGAAGGTACCAGAAATGCACATGGTATGCATACATATATGCAGGCAAATCACCCATATACATAATAAAGATGAATCTTTTAAAATAAGAAATACATGTTTATCTGGTGGTGGTGGTGGCACATGCCTCTAATCCCAGAACTCGGGAGGCAGAGGCAAGCAGATCTCTGAGTTTGAGGCAACCTGGTCTATAAAGGGAGTTCCAGGACAGCCAGGGCTATACAGAGAAACCTTCTTGAAAAACAAATAAAAAACAACACACACACACACACACACACACACACACACACACACACACACACACACGTTCTTTTGGTGCTGTACAGGTGAGCTTGTGTTCAAACACACTGTACCCACAGCGTCTGGTAGTCCCTAGCATCCTTTTGTAAGAACTTGGAAAATAATACACTTTAAAGACTATAACCATTGCATATTTACTCTTTAACATATAAAGAATGCTTTCCTTCTGTAGCTGTTTGCTAAAGATCCAAGAGATCTTAAGCAGAATTCCCTTATCAGTGAAGAGAAAACGGCAATCTTAACCAATTAGATAAACGTTTTCATCCCATCCGCAAATACTGTTGTTATATCATGCTGCAGTTAAAATTTCTTAATTGGCAACACATTTGGTGCATCCAAAACCTGACAGGCCAGGGAGATGGCTCCGTGGGCAAAGTGCTTGCCACATAAGAGCACCTATGGGGAAGCATGCCTGCCCCTGGGGAGATCGGGAGGATCTCGCTCTGTTCAGTATCTGCTGAAAGAATTAAGACTAAGGAAGTACTAAGGTTTGTTTTGGCAGGACTCGGGAGTGATGGTTAACACTGACTGTGATCTTGACAGGATCTAGAACCACCTAGAAGACAAACAAACCTGGGTTAACTAGATCAGGTTAGCCTCTGGGGTGCCTGTGGGGAGTTATCCTGATTACAGTCATTTTAAAAGCCACCTTAACTTCCACCCCAAACAATGATCTGAGCTCTTGAACTTCCAGCCCAAACCAACTTTTCCTCCCTTCTTGTTTTGGCAGGGTATTGATACATGGAGACTGAATCTATGGCTCTGCATATGCCAGGCAAATACTCTACCATTCTCTATTTCCAGATCCTAATAGTCAAAATTTTAACAAAAAAATTAACTACAAGGGCAAGGCTGGGATATAGCTCAGTGACAAAATGCTTGAGGGAGGACCTGGGTTCAATCCCCACTACTGCAAAATAAAAGTAAGTTACTGACATAGGCAAGATCATAAGGAGAGCTCCGGGCAATGGGTTGGGGCAAACCAGTCATTTTAGTACTAGAAGACAGAAAGGCAGGACAGCTTGGACACTGTCAAAAGAAGGGATTTTGCATAAAAAAAAAAAAAATGCATGTCCATTGAACCATTGCTAACCAAAGTGTGACCTGCAGACGAGCAGCTTCGGCATGCCCAGGAGCTTACTGCCAACATGATGGTACAAGAGCCACCCTAGGCAGACCTATCAGAAACCTCAGTTAAACCGACAGATGACCTCTCTGAAGCAAAACGGAGGTGGAAAAGGCCGTAGACAGTTTCAGTGCCTCAGCAGACAGTTAACTGTCACCCTAGACCTGAGTACACCCAGGGAAAGTCTTTATGTAACAGGCCGCCAGACCTTAGCAAAACTGACTCCATGATGGAAGTACCATTCAGGCTGTAGAACTCAGCACCTAGACAGCACCACCTGCCAAAATAAAACAGAGGCCTAATCCATCCATAGTTCTGGGAAAGTCTCAAAATGTACTAACCTTGCTTTTTTACTTCCGTAGTTCTGCTTCTGGCTAACTGTTCTTGTTAACTGAAGTATGTCAACCAGAACAGGGTTTTTGTGCTTAAAAGCTCACCACCCTGAGAGAGGCTCAGTGCTACACTGGGATCTGAACACCAGTGTAGTTGTTGGCCGACAAAGACTTTCTATTGGCTCAAGGTCACACCCAAGCAGTCTTCTCTAGTGAACACCCTACACTTCTGGAGGTTCCACCAAGATCCCAGAGACACCAGGGGTCTCAGAGCCCCTTGGAGCGAGGAAGAGTGTGGTCGTCAGGGGACTCCTAGGGGACACACAACCTGAGACGTTCCCGGTCCCAGGGCTCCCTTTGATGAATTACCGCCTGACACTTCGGAGGGAGCTGACACCTCCACCCCAAAAGGAAACAAATTAGAAAGTCACCTGGCCTGTCTGGTTCAGGCACCCTCTGTTTAGACGCACAGGAGAGGTCAGACGTGGCTGCTGATCCAGTGTCTGGGATCCATAGTCGGCACTGGATCTTCTTGTCTGTTCAGGTGTATGAATGTGTGGCCATCCCTGACTGTCTTTACTGTGTCTGTGCGTCTTTCCATGTGTTTCTGTCAGTTCTGTTTCCCTGTATTGACCAGTGGCTTTCTCTGGTATGGGAACCCCTGGCTTAAGACCTGTGCCCCACCCCTTTGGGGACCTGTATCCTTCTGGCTCTCTGCCAGGTCACCCAGAGAAACCCAAAAACCTCCACCCATCCCACTCCAGGAGCAGGAGCGCTTGCTTGTTCTGTTGCTTGGCTCCTGCTCATGGTTGGGGTTGGTTCCTGCGTGGGGGTGGGGAGAGGCTGGAGCTCTCCTCTAGGCCCTCAGCCATCTAGTGGAATGCACACAGGGAGGGGAAACAGTTCCCCCAGGACAGCATTCCCTCTGCTGGGCTCCACTCCATGCCTGCTCTAAGCAGCCCCGGGGAAAGCTCCCCGGGCTGAGCCCGAAGGAAAAGAAAAAGCTCCATTCCTTTCTCCTTTATGATTTATGCTGCCCTTTTAACCAATGATCCATAAACCTGCCATTCTCTGAAAAAGGTTAAAAAAACAAACAAACCGCCTTGGGCTGGGACTATGCCAGGCAACCGAGCCGGGACAGAACAGAGTTTCCTTTCTGTCTAACAGTGACCAAGGAGACTTTAAGCAATTTTTACTCGGTTCTTTTTAGAAAGATTAAAGACAGTTGTCACCCAGTCAGGCCCAGATATTTTTTTTTTAAAAAGTTATAAAAGTTTAAAAAATTAAAAATAGGGGGCTGGAGAGATGGATCAGCGGTCAAGAGCACTGACTGCTCTTCCAGAGGACCCAGGTTCAATTCCCAGCACCCACATGGCAGCTAACAGCTGTCTGTAACTCCAAGATCTGACACCCTCACACAGACATGCATGCAGGCAAAACACCAATGCACATAAAATAAGAAAAAAATCAACTATTTTTTTTAAATTTAAAAGTATAAGTAGGTCTCAATTGCTGGAGTAGCACAAAGGGTGTTAACACCAGAGAGCTGACTGGGACGAGACCTTTCGCAGGAACTGAATGACACCGTCGCCTCTCTGGTGACAAACACAGTCAGACTCAGAGGTGGACACTCAGCAAAATTTTGGTGTCTTACCCTCTGTCAGAAGAACATCTCCCAGCTGAAAGTCCTGTCCCCCCTCAACACAGTTGGACTATCTCTCAGACTGACAACAGAGATTCCCAGGGGTATGGGCCAACTCCCAAACCAACTCCCCAGGACCAGCCCAACACCAAGCTCCTATCCCCATCCAGATTAAACAATGCCCAATGACCCTGGAAACACAAAGGGAAATTGCAGTCCATGTTGCCTGGCTTGAAGAGACGGGCATCCTGGGGTCCTGCCAGTCACCCTGGAACATGCTTCTCCTGCCTGTGAAGAAACCTGGGACCTCTGGTTTTCATGAGTCTGACTCTTTAGAGAAACAGGTGTACACTGTCTTGGACCTGAAAGATGTTCTTCAGTCTTCCACTGACAGAAGTGAGTCAACCCATCTTTGCTTTTAATTGGTCAGACCCAATGGGTTTGTAAAACTGAGACTTCCTAGAAATTTTCTTAGAAGAGAGTCTGTCCTTTGGGAAACAGGAAAAACCTGGGAAATCAGACTTTATGCACAGGAAGGGGCCCCGAAGACAAAGCTAATCATCCCAGCCAGAAATCAGCCAGGACTGCTGGTTATGCTTAGACACAGGCCCCCAGACTACACAGGGATAGGAATGAACCAGGCTGTCAGTCCATTGACTGACAAAACTCACTGTGACTAGGCACAGCCCAAACCAACGTCAGAGGACTCAACCTCCTTATCCCGAAGCCCACTACTCTGCCTGTGGATAACAGTACTGGGCCTCTGAGACTGATTGGTGGGATTGTACCAATGGTTTGACTAATGTGCCTCTTCTAATGCTTTCCAAACTAAGCAGATGGGTTGATCAGGACCTAGAGGTATTAAAAGTTTCAGTTTCTGAATTAAAACAACAGATTTATTAGCAGAAATGGTCCTACAAAATTGGAAAGACTAAGACTTCTCATGAGATAAAGAAAACTATGTATGGCTTTGAGAGAAACCTGTTGTTTCTATGCCAATTGATCAGGAGTAATCAGAAAAAATCTTGCCATAGTTAGGAAAATAATTGGTACCCCCTGGCTAACTACTCTGCTATCAGCACTGGCTGGGCCTGTAATTCTCATTTTGATTGGATTAACAGTGAAGCCCTACATGTAAAACAGGACTAGTCCATGATTTGACTCATTCTCTAAGACCCTGCATGGGGAATGTAACAGGGCCCTAGCCTTTAGCACAACTGTCCTCATGATAGAAGTACCATTCAGGTTGTACTCAGCACCTAGACAGCACCACCTGCCAGAACTACAACAAAGGCCTCATCCATCAAAGTCCATATAGTTCTGTGTAGTGATTCCCCTGTAGGCTTTACACAGGCAGGGAGAAAATGATCCATGAGGAGATAAGAGAAACTCAGCTCAGCCCGATTTTATTGTGACCGATTTTATTGTGACTGGTGCTAGACCAGGACTTGTAGAGTCTAGCCCAGATGATTTTACTCTAGCCATATTTAAGCACAGCGCAATCTCTGAAAAAAGTACTCAGATAACAATTAACTCAGTCCCAAGTGCACAACAATTTAAGACATGTTTACATTGAGATTCCTTACAAAGTACATCTGGCTTCTTTTACAAGAATGGTACTGTTGACTCAGAGATAGTGCCCAAGATTTAGGGTCTAGGGAGCTTGACTGAGGTAACATAATGCCTGTGGGTGTCAGGATTGGCCTGGCCCTAAAATAACACAGAAGTCACTTAGGCTATTGTAAAGCACAAGTGACCTCACTCATAAGAGTGGGTTTTATGGTCTAAAAACAATGCTCAAGATTTAGAGGAAAGGATCTTGGATAAGTAAAAACATTAATTCTGGGAGATAAGACAGAGCCTTTCCCATCAGACAGCACAGGACACCAGGTTGTAAAACATCATTGCTAGCTTTCCAGGAAGAGCAGCTCCGCACCTCATTCCTTTGAAGAGGTGAGCTGTGTGTTCAGCTTTCCTGGCTGCTCCCAAGCTTATCTGTGTGCACAAGGCTGTTCATTCTCCACAGTTCTGGGAAAGTTTCTAAACGTACTAACCATGCTTTTTGGCTTCTGTCATTCTGCTTCTGGCTAACTGTTCTTGTTAACTGAAGTATGTCAACCCAGAACAGGTTTTTTGTGCTTAAAAGCTCACCCTGAGAAAGGCTCAGTGCTACACTGGAATCCCGAACACCAGTGTAGTTTCTGGCCAACTAATGAAGGCTTTCTATTGACTTAAACACACGTCTGAGCAGTCTTCTCTGGTGGATACCCTACAACATTTCAAGAATGAATACCAAGTAAAGATAATTTTAAAGAACAGCCATCAAAGTTTCCTAACACTTCAGCTAGAGGGACATGTTATTATTTTCACTCGTTAAAAAAAAAAAAAAGGATAGTGAATAAAAAGTCAACTAGAGCAAAGGGGAGCTGGAGTGACGGAGAGAAGGCTCAGATGGGGGTTGGTTCCCAGCACCCACATATCTATCTTTAACTCTAGTTTCAAGGGACCCAGTGCACTCTTCTGGCCTCTGAAAGCATCATGCACGTGCTCAGCGCACTAACATACATGCAGGAAAAACCATCTATTATAAGAGAGAGACTATTGGGAAAAGATGCGAAAACATACAATTCTAAAAATGTTTTGTGAAACTTAAAAAAAAAAAAAAAGACACTAAAGCTAGGTGGTTGTGGTGCTCACCTTTAATCCCAGCAAAAAAAAAACAAAAAACCCTAAAACCAGGAAGGAAGGAAGGAAGGAAGGAAGAAAGGGAGGGAGGGAGGGAGGGAGGGAGGGAGGGAGGGAGGGAGGGAGGAAGGAAGGAAGGAAGGAAGGTAGGCAGACACCACTAAAAATTGCACGGGAGAAATGACTGGAGTTACAGGCTCACTACTCAACAGGAAGAGACAGATATTAATCCTGGTCTTCGGCTCATATACAAGGTAAAATCTCCTGATCAAATCACTCAACACAGCACAGCACACAGCTAAAAATGCCCAAGAATGACGATGGCAGATGATGACCCTGAAGAGAGAAACGATGACAGTCACTCCAACCCCACTTCCTCCCGTTTTTATATATTTTATGTACACGAGTGTTTTGTCTGCATGTATGTATGCTCACCATGTGTATGCCTGATGCCTACAGAGGTGTGGGACCCCCTAGAACTGGAGTTCCGGGTGACTGTGAGCCTGGGATACCGGGAACCGAACCCAGGTGCTCTGAAGACAGCAACAGGTGCCATTTTTCTTGAGTTGGGGTTTCACAAGCTAGGAAAGCCGCAAGCCCCAGATATCCCTGTCTGTGCCTGGAGTGCCGGGGCTGAGCCCAGCTTACCCTGCCCCAGTGCTACACATCCTCTTAGGGGTTATCACAACTGTGATTTGTGCATGTGCATACAGAGTTTGGAGACAGTGCCTTATTACATAACCCAGACAGGTCTCGGCTTACACAGCCCAAACTCTCCTCAAACTCTGGGTCCTCAGCCACTGACCTATATTAATTATTAATTAACATTTATTCTACTTGACTACCGGTTCTATGTGGGCAAGAACCAGGTAGTTCTTGCCCACAAAGAACCACTATCACTCTGCCTGGGTCCTAGCACAGCCCCCAAATGCACAGCTGTCAACAAACCCACTAACAGAGGAAGAATGAAGACAATCTGAAAACATCTGTGGAATAAAATCCTTTTGTACACTGTAGTGTCACTCGGATTGGTTTAATAAAAAGCTGATTGGCCTGTAGCCAGGCAGGAAGTATAGGTGGGACAACCAAACTAAGGATGCTAGGAGAAGGTTGGAGTGAGAACAGACGCCAGCAGACACACAGCAAGCAGGATGTATAGAAAATGAGGTAACATGCCATGAACCACATGGCAGAGGGTAGATAAGAAATATGGGTTAATTAAAAAATGTAAGAGTTAGCTAGTAACAAGCTTGAGCTATTGGCCACGCATTTACAATTAATATTAAGAGTCTGAATGGTTATTTGGGAAATAGCTACCAGGACAGGAAAACTCCACCTACAAAACACAATGGTCTCTGGCTATTGTCTATTCACCCTTGAGAGCCCTATTTTACCTTGGAATAAATTGTACCTTATCTTCTATAATAAATAAATGGATATAAAATAATAAATGGACTAGAGAGATGGCTCAGAGGTTAAGAGCACTGGCTGCTCTTCCAGAGGTCCTGAGTTCAATTCCCAGCAACCACGTGGTGGCTCACAACCTTTTATAATTCAATCTGGTGCCCTCTTCTGGCATGTAGGCAGACCATTGTATACATAATAAATAAATAAATCCTAAAATACTACTACTAATAACAATAATACTAATAATTCCTTCTAGGCCTAAACAGTCTATAATTACTTTGTTATAAAAGTCCTATGCAGGATGTGATGGCTTACATCTGCAATCCCAGCACCCAAGAGGCTGAGGCAGGACAGCAACACAAGTTCAAGGTCAGCCTGGTGTAGAATGAAGCCCAGGAAAGAACCAAAGAAGGGGAAGGAGGGAGGCTGGCCGCTGAAATACTGTTCCAACCCATAAACAATTTTCTGAGACATATATCAATGACATTTTATGACTATTTCACTCAGTTATGGTCTCATGCTGTATGTAGTTGCTATTAATAATACCTTCAGTTTATCTTTTTAAAAATGTTTAATGAATTTAAAGCTTTGAATGTTAGTTGATTTTATAAAAAAAAAAAATCCTAACAATTCTTAGGAGTTAAGTGGCTTTGTAATGCTTTTTAAAAATACTTAAGAGGGGGCCAGGCGGTGGTGGCTCACACCTTTAATCCCAGCACTCGGGAGGGGCAGGCAGGTGGATCTTTGTGAGTTCAAGGCCAGCCTGGGCTACAGAGTGAGATCCAGGAAAGGCGCAAAGCTACACAGAGAAACCCTGTCTCGAAAAATAAAAAAATAAATAAAATAACACTTGTTGCTCTTGTTGCTCAAAGTTGTTCCCAGCACCCATGGCAGTGGCTCACAACCACCTTTAACTCTCTGGCCTCTGCAGGCATCCACACATGTGTATATGCACACTCATGTACACACACATGACTACTGGCCTCTGCAGGCATCCACACATGTGTGTATGCACACTCATGTACACACACATGACTACATAAATAGTTTTTATTTTTAGAATTAATAACTCCAAGGTGGAGAGGAAAGAAAACCATTGCTAAGAACTTACAGGAGCAGAAATGACTCAAAGACAGCCACGTCACCAAGGCCCACCCCAGCATGGGTGACGGCGCACAAAGCTGGGACTCAAGAGCACACTGCACAGGCAGCCCATCTGGTTTCTGCTCCTCCCAGGCCCTGGTCTGGCCTCAGAGTCTTCATTGCACCTTGGCTCATCTCAGAGACTCTCAGCTTATTATGGCAGGGATGGGTCTTGTGAATTTGGTCAGTTTCAGGGACTTCCTGAAACTACTGAGTTGTTTACCTTCCTGTTTAAAGAGCTTCCATGCAGAATGGAGTTTTTCAATTTGGGAGGGAACTATTACATAACCCTCCACCCCTTTCTCCAATTTTACATTATTTCCATCTTTTCTTCTGCAATGATGCCTGAGCCTTGGAGAGTGTGCTGAATAGTTTTATGTCAACTTGATACAAGCTAAAGTCATCTGAAAGGAGGGAACCACAATTAAGAAAATGCTGTGCGCAAGCCTGTAAGGCATTTTCTTAATTAATGATTGACTGGAGAGGGCCCAGCCCATTGTAGGTGGTACTATGCCTGGAATGGTAGTCCCGAGTCCTATAGAAAAGCAGGCTGAGCAAGTCATGGGGAGCAAGCCGGAAAGCACCTTCCTCCATGGCCTTTGCCTCCAGGTTCCTGCCCTGTTTGAGTTCCTCTCTTGACTTCCTTCAATGATGAACAGTGATTTGGAAGTATAAACCAATTGGAAACTTAAATGCTTTCCTTCCCAACTTGCTTTGGTCAAGGTGTTTTCCTGCAGCAATAGTAACCCTAATTAAGACAGGGTGACGACAGATGTCCACCTATGGCTAAGAATTAGGCCACTGTGCCACACAACAGTCACTTGTCGTGAGTTGAGGTTGACAACTGTGATCTATAGCAACTAACACTAGAGGCAATTGACACGTACATCACATCCATCTAACTAAAAACCATAAAAACTGCTTCCCCATCGGGACCTATGCCCTCCCCAGTCACAGGATTTTGTTCTGGTTTACAATACCAGACACACACTCCCTCTTGTGGAGCAGGCCTTAATCCAGGTGAAAGGCTGTTTGTTGGTCTACCCCACGATAGGTGAGCACTACTGCACAAGCAGGCCACCCTGCCAGCATGTTGGTATCTTAGCACGCAGGGTCCAGAGCCAAGCAGAAATGCTGACACTTCTCCATTAGCAGTCTACCTGCCCCCTCTGGGTGGGAACTTCCAGGTCAGTCCCAGCTTGATTTCTCCACGTCCTGCAGTCAGAGCACGCACATAGAGTGTCTTCAGCAACAGGGTCTTACCATCTAGTTCTGGCACACAACCAACAGCAGTAATAGCCTTTAAGCCCCTGAGGGGCTTCCTTGGCCAACAACTCACAGGTGGGAGCCACCCCGGCACTGGGGTTTTCATTCAATAACCTTATGGCTTCTATGAATGCCCCTTTCCATCCATACAGGGTAACTTTTGGATTTTTTTTTTTCAATTGCCCCAGTAGGGTTGTAGGTAGGGGGAAGTACCCATGTACCTGGTTGTCTTTCGAAATCTGCAAAACACTCAGGGGTTAAATGTCACTATAACAAAACCTTCCAAAGGGCAGGCAGGACAAAGGAGCACCCTGAACCACCATCCCGTAACAAATAGGGGCCACAAGATCACCTTGGTGAAGCACTATGGAGGTCTGTCGTCATCGGTTCTCAGCAAGTATCAGGTGATCCCAGAAGTTCACAACTAAGGTCTAAGACAGCCTGGGAAGGTTCCATCCATTTGTATCAACTCTTCCTCCCCAGATCAAGGCTGGGTAGAAAGCCTCACAGGAGGCTACCTTAGTCGGTTTTCTGAAATCCTTAGTCATTCTCTCTGGCCATTATATTTCCATATCCTGAAGCTCTTCCAGAGCTTCCCTGCAGTTCTCTACCCTGCCCAACTCGGGGAGCCTGACTTAACCTGCTCAGACTTACTCAGCACCAATGGTGAGCACAGCCCTGCTCTCCCCTGCTGTACCTGCTGGGTCCCGGGCTTGGCATACGGCCGTAGCCGGCACCGTTGCCTCTCCGTTCACCACACCTTGGCGAGGCAAACCATCTTCACCCCTAGCCTAACCTTTTGCTGGAGAGAAATGCACTGGTCCACTTCTATTCCCATAAGAGCTTTTCCTGTATTGATTATTTTGAGACAGAGTCTCACTATACAGCCTTGGCTGGCTTGGAACTTGGTAAGTAGATCAGGCTGGCCTCAAACTCAGAGATCCTCCTGCCTCTGCCTCCTGAGAGCTGGGATTAGAGGCTTGCATGACCACACCTACCCTACTTTCCCTTTTTTTTTAATAAACGAACTGTCTCTATCACCAAGCACTTGTCTTCGGTGTAACCCTCTGTCTTGGCACAGAGTCGGGAGCAGGTGCCCTCTGAATTCCGATCTGAAGCCTGCAACTGAACGTGCCTTTTCTTTTCCGGGTATCAGCCAGAAGCCTGGCATCCTTCCCTGACACTCTGGGCTTTCTCTGACCTCCATGCCCAACTTAAAGCATGACTTTGTCTCCATTGTCTTCCTCCTGCCAGCTGTTATCAGGATCCTGTGATCTTTATCTCAAAGCTTAAATTAAAAAAAAAAATATTACTGTGTGTGCACGCCACAAATGTGTGGAGATCAAAGGTTGGAGTCAGGAATCTTCCTCATTGCTCTCTGTCTTATTTCCTACGATGTCCATTTAGGTAAGTGCATCTGAGTACAAATGTACCCGAAGATGCCAGAAGGCATCTATCTAATCCCTGGAGCTGGAGTTCCCTGAATATGTAAACTGCTCAATATGGCGGCTGAGAAGTGAACTCAAATCATCTCCAATAGCAGTAGACACTGATGAGCAAACTCTCCAGCTCCTTTTCAAGACAGGGTTTCTCTGTGTAGCCCTGGCTGTCCTGGAACTCATTCTGTAGACCAGGCTGGCCTTAAACTCACAGAAATCTATCTGCCTCTACCTCCAGAGTGCTGGGATTAAAGGCGTGCACCACCACTGCCTGGCTTCCTTTTATTTTTAGTGGGGGTGGTGGTTTGCACACAGCAAGCAGGTAAAAATGCCCGCTGCCAGATCTCACAGCCCAAACTTGATCCCTGGAACCCACAGGATAAGAGTAGAACCAACTTCCACAAAGTGTCCTCTGACCACCACACACAGACACACACAAAGGTAATCCCTGCCAGCCTCCCTAGTATAGTAACTAAGTCATACTTCAGTTTGGCTATTGAGATGCAAACTGCAGTCTAACATGCAACTTCCACAGGTCCTAGAAAACAGAAGCCACTCTCCTGCGGTTGCCTAGAACCACACTGCCTCTGCTGGGAGTCCCCTGACTCTTGGGGACCTCCTCAGGCCAAACTGGGGTTCGTGACTTTGATATTGAAAGGAACTTCAGAAACAGCCAGTTCATGCAGCAGAGCTGGGGAATTGCATTAAGGATACTTTAACATAAGGTAAAGCTCAAGGGTTAAGAACGGCGCTCAGAGTGTGAGTGGGCTCACAAAGAGCTCGGAAAACAGGATGTGCCCAGCCGTGGGGATGGGAACAAGGAGGGCAAGCAATGAATGCCTCACATTTACCCCAGTTTGTGGCTCTCGGGTTACATCTCAAAAGGTTGCTAAAAATCCTTTTTTCTCTTTGAGAAGTGGAGATGTCCCGGGTATATTATGATAAGAGGTTAAACTAGGACCCACTAGGGCTGCACAAGGAGAGTCATATACAATCTTTTCTTATAAACTGGGTTTCTGCAACATCCCCAGAAAACTGCAGGTTTATGGGCAGGGAGGGAGAAAGGCCTTCAGCCTCTGGGAGCACTGCTTCTCTATGGGCAAGAGGCTTTAACTGGAATCCAGCTTTATTTTACTTTAATTCTCATGTTCCCCAAATTCCCCTGCCCTGACTTTGCACCTTTCAGCAGGCCAGAACCAAACATGACGGTGAGAGGTCCCCAACCACACACAAAGATGAAGGAAGGCTTCTGTAGATCCAGAAAAGCCGCAGGTTAGTTAGGACGGTGGTCCCCCCTACAACCCTGGTCCTCTGGCCTCTGGGAACAGAAGAACCAGATGGCAGCAGCTTTCCTACACCAGATTCGGACGTTGAACAGGACTAAGCAGTTATTGACCTTTTGACTGAGCACAGAAATAAGACAGACCACCCAAAGAGTGAGGGAAACAAAGGGGACCACAGCTGAGTGTGGGTTTCACATTCCAGGAGTTCCCTGGGGGGTGAAATCTGGTGTTCAGTGTCAGAGCAGAGATAAGAGGCCATCTCCAGAGCAGCTGAGGGGACTAGTGGGAAGGCTCCGTCCCGGCCTGGCCTAATTTTAACTGGGGCCCAGAGTATGGGGATCCCTACCAGAAATACTGGGCTGGGAATGAAAATGGCGCACACCGAGAGCCGGACTCCGGGCTCTGGTGAGGGGGGGCCTACAATGAAAGCTACAAGTGCCATTTGCTGGCTTTTTGTTTTGCCTTTTCTCCTTCCCAGTTATGGTCCAAGCCACTGTGGGGGCCCACAGAGGTTTCCTAGTGGGATCTGAGCTTGCTTTACACAGCAGGGCTGCATAAGGGGATGGCTTGACCACATGCGTGGTTACCAGGTATCTGGAAGGGTCTGCACTTGGCTGTGCTTAGGGGAGGTCTTTTGCCCCACCCCTTGGCATTGTTATAAAAAGCCCTTTTGAAGAGACAGAAAGGGTGGATATTGATCCAGGTCCTCCCAAAGCTATCCTGTGTTTCTGTGTCTCAATCTCCGTTATCTTTCTATCTACAAGTTTCTCATCCCTCTCTCCTCAAGAGTACCCTGGGTAAAAATGGAAGCTGGCATCCCATAAACTTGAAATAAATTCATTCTCTATATTTAAAAAATTAATTGTTTGTGGATGGGTGTTTTGCCTGTATATGTCTGTGCATTGTGTGTGTACCTGGTACCCATGGAGACCAGAGAACAGGTGCTGCATGCCCTGGAGCGAGTTAGTTACACACGGTTTGGAGCCATTGTGTGGATGCTGGGAAAAGAACCTGGGTCCTTTGGAAGAGCAGCCAGTGTTTCTCAACTGCTGAGCCATCTCTCCAGCCCATTTTTAAATGTTACTTTATCTTAATGAGGGTGAGCAGCTGGGCACAGGGCACTGGGAGACGGAGGCAGGGACCATCTCACCCCAGAACAAAAACGCTGACTAGCTAGACATTAAGAGAAAACGTTCTAAGGGGAAACCAACCAACCATTTGTGTACCCCCTTTGGCTATCAGACAGGGAACCCTAAACAATGAACATTTCCTGAGGAATCTCATGCTGGGTGGGGGAAAGGAAGGGGCCTGGTACCAGCCAGAACAAGAGCTTGCCCACCAGAAGGGATTTCTAAGTTCTGACATCTGTTAGACCACCTTGCAGGGCAATGCTAGGCAGAGCCATACCTAGATCAAGACTGTTTAGAATTTACATTACTGTTAGAATTCCTGGCCACTCCCCCAGCTGTATGACCGCACATGCTCTGTCCAGTAGCCAGGCAAGATGCTTCGTCATCTACTAATCCCTGTGCAGCGTGGTCACATAATCTATGTGCATGAACGGCGTAGCTACATACGTGCATATGCACATGTTGCGGTCATTCCATAAGCCTACACACACCCCTTCTGTTCCCTTCCCTTAATAAACTCTTACAGGGTTTGGTTGTAGCTCACGGCTTTTCTCGCATGTTAAACAGTGCCACTTAATAAATGACAATTACTCTCTACTTAAATCCATGTCAGTATGCAAACACTTCCCTTTGTTCCTCTTCCTAACTGTCATACTGAATAAATCCCTTTTCTCTGCTTTCTCTTTAACTGGCACATTGATGGCCAGGCCTGGCTTGAGACCGCCAAAACCCTTGTAATGTGGACCCAAAGCCACACCTTATGGTGGAGTGGGAGGCTGTGAGAGCCTAATTTACATTTTAAGTTTTAATTACTATGCCTAAGAGATCCATGACAAAAATGCCTCTGATCTGCAATTCCCTCGCCCAAGGACAGAGAGCTCCTGAAATGCTGGAGGCTATTGTTCATGGGAGACAACAAGCCACATGTTTTCCCTCCCCTAAACTAGTTTGTTTGACCCATCTGCACCGGATGTGCTTGATCACATGTGGGCGGGAGGTTCACAAGCAGGAAATAGGTCAGGATGTATGCTTGCCCCTGATTGGACCTGATGGGAAATGCAATGAATTATGGGTTTTCTTCTTAAGCCCTTGCCATACCTGATTCTGGGCCATTTCCCAAGAACCTGGGTATGGACCTGGCCAGAGCCCACCCACCTGGCCAGTATTTAATTAGAGCTTGCTTCAAATTTGGCTTGAAACTGTGGTAGTGGTCTTCTTCTCGATCACCTCCATTTCTGCCAGTACCGAGCCCTCCACGGAGATGACCACAGACACTGACGCCACCACGCCAGAAGCCCCTGCTTACCATAACTGCACCATGGAACCAGATGGCCATGTCATCTTGGTGGCTCACTGATGGAAAAATTCAACTGTATTTTTACTAACAATTTAAAACTAAATTCACATTATTAAAGAGCCAGGCGGATCTCTGTGAGTTCGAGGCCAGCCTGGTCTTCAGAGCGAGATCCAGAGAAACTCTGTCTTGAAAAACCAAAAAACAAACAAACAAAAAATCGACAGTAAGACACTGCTCAGGACCAAATTTCTACCCTGGGCCCTAACAGCCCAGGTTCGAATCAGGATGGAGTCCCTAGTGCTGAAGCTTGTCTCAGCCACTGAAGCTGGGCAGTGTGAGGGACAACTGTGAGTTCCCCAAAGGGTTTCTCTGTAGCCCTGGCTGGCCTCAAATTCACATAGATCCGCCTGCCCCTACTTCCGAGCACTAGGATTAAAGGCGTGCACCACCACGCACGGCTATTTTTTAATTAATAACTTGGGCTGGAGAGGTGGCTCCATGGTTGAGAGCACTGGCCACACTTCCAGAGGAGCCAGGTTCAATTCTCAGCACCCACATGGTGGTTCACATGCGAGGGCTCTGACAACCTCTTCTGCCTTAAACGGGTACGGAACACACGGGGGTGGGGTGGGGCGCACAAAAACACATGCCAGCAAAACATGAAACAGAAATCTTTCAAAAACTAATGAAATAAAAATGTATAAACAAACTGTTTGATTATGTTTTGTTGCTGTAAGCGTTTCCTTGACCCCTCACAGAATCTGAGAAATATTATCCCTTGAAAGCACAACTGCAAAAAGAAATTTTAAACTTTAAAGGTTTGATTTTACTTTATAAAAAAGAAAAAAGGTTTCTTTTATGTGTGTAACTGGAACTGGAGTCACATACAGATAGATGTGAGCTACCATGTGGATAATGAGAACTAAACCTGGGTCCTCTACAAATGCTCTTAACAGCTGGGCCATCTCCCCAGTCCCAGTTGATTTTAATTATTTTAATCCTATGTATGTGTGTGTGTCTGTGTGTGGTTATATGCACCTGAATGCAAGTGCCTGTGGAGACCAGATGGGGGTCGAGTCCTCAACAACTGAGGCTCCCTCCTAACGGCTGCCACCTCTCCAGCTCCCCTCAAATTCTTGCTGGTGACTGCAGTGTGATCTTTGCTTAATTTTTATTTTGCTTCAAGCAAAATAAGAACTAGTTCAAGCCTTTAATCCCAGCACTCAGAAGGCAGAGGCAGGCAGATTTCTCAGTTCGAGGGCAGCATGGTCTACAGAGAGAGTTCCAGGACAGCCAGGGCTGTAACACAAAGAAACCCTGTCCCCCCCCCAAAAAAAAAAAAGAAAGAAAAAGAAAAGAAAGAAAGAAAAGGAAAAACAAACCCAGTTCATAACCTTCAACAATTTCCAGTGTTCCAAAAGTTCTAGAAAGCCAAGGAAGCAGGAAGAAGAGAAAGTGAGTTAACTGCTTGGGCTTGAGAATCACTCAGCCCCAACATTAACCCAGGTGGCACGGTGATGCTCACTCACCTGCAAGATGGAAGCAGGAGAATCCAGAGTTCAAGATCATCCTGGGCTACATAAGAAGTTCTAGGCCAGCCTGAGATACATGACACCTGTCTCAAAATACAAACGCTGGGGCTGAAGAGATGTCCCAGCAGTTAAGAGAACTTGCTCTTTCAGAAGACGGAAGTTCAGTTCCCAGCACCCATGTACATGTAATGCGCACACGCACTGGCACACAAATAAAATAAAATCTTAAAAATAAAAAAGCCCCCCTAAAAAGGGGTAGGACAGGAAGGGAGAATTCTGGCCTCTTCCTCCTGCAAGATGGAGACTGAAAGTTGACAAAACAAATTATAGGAATTTTGTTTTTGTTTTTAGACAGGGTCTTGCTATGTATCCAGCAATCCTCCTGCCTCAGCTTCTCTGTTAGAATTGCAGGTATGTGCCTGCACGTGGAGTACAGTTAAACATACTGTACTCCGTAATGTAAAGCCCACTTTAATCAAGTTAATACCTGATATTCTGTTAGATATGCTTAAAGGGGTCATGGGAATTTGATATTAATAAACAGCTTTGATGGCAACCTTTTATTTTTGTCCAGCTTGTCTTTAAACTATCTTAACTGGGGTTGGAGAAGTGGTTCAGCACTTAAGAGTACTGGCTGCTCTCGGCAGAGGGCCTGGGTTCAGTTCCCAACAACCACATGGCAACTCACAACCATCCAGTTCCAGGGGACCAGACACCCACTTCTGGCCTCTGCAGGCATCAGGCATTCATGTGCTCAGATATACATGCAGGTAAAATGCACATACATATAAAATAAATAATGTTTAAAAAGTGTTCTAACAACCGATAACCATTAGTAAAACTTTACTCATAATGTGGGAATATATGGTGTGTGTGTGTGTGTGTGTGTGTGTGTGTGTGTGTGTGTGTATCATATACACATCATTCAACAACCCCACCACCAGCTAATATTTTACAGAGCTGCCCTTAATTCTCAGGGAGGAGCAGCGAAAAAAGGCCATTTGTTTAAATAAGTAAAACTATCCAAATTGATTCAAATCAGATGGTTAAAAGCTACATGGCAACAGAGATTCTAACATAAATCCTTCATCTACATTACACCATCAGCAAATGAGATCTGCCTGGAAAGACCCTGCTAGAGGTGTGACGCCCTGATCTGACTTTCCAGCCATCTCAAACACCCTGTTCATTTTAATCTGCCCTAAAAGCTGGCTAGCCAGACATGGCAGGCCATACCTGTACTCTCAGCCCTTGGGAGACAGAAGCAAGAGGATCTGACGAAAGTTCAAGGCCAGCCAGGGCTACATACAGAGTGAGATCCTGTCTCAAAATAACAATAATAACACCCTATATACACTATCACCCCTGCTCATAACTCTTCAGTGGTTCCCCTACTGCCTAGACAATAAAACTCTGGCTCCTCAGCACAGTATTTCAATCTTTTACAGAGAAAACATTGGACAATAAGAACTATACAGCACCGTGCGTCAGCCCATATTATTGCCCCGGACTTACTGACAGTCATATAATTTGACGGCTGGCAAGAACTATTCATCTTAAATGACTACACTACCACCAACCGCACCTGACTCAAGATTGCTCTGAGGTCTAAATAAGAAGGGACAGGACAGCTAGGTGTAGTGGTGCACACCTTTTAGATCCCAGCACTAGGAAGGCAGAGGCAGGCAGATAGATCTCTGAGTTCAAGGCCAGCCTGGTCTACAGTGTGAGTTCCAGGACAGGCAGGGCTACACAGAGAAACCCTGTCTCAAAAGAATAATAGTAATAGTAATAATAATAATAATAATAATAATAATAATAATAATAATATAAAGTGAAATGAAATAAAAATAATCTTTAAAAAGGGACATGACAACATAGTAAAAGCTAAAACACAGGATGCCAGTTTGACTGTCCTATCCCCAGAAAAGTCAATAGTTATAATACCATAACTTTGGGGGGTACAAAGAGAATACATTAGGCGTGAAACACAGGTTGGCCAGGCCTTGAAAGTGAACTACATAGTTAATTTGAACCAGGTGGCAAAGCCAATAAGACCAGCTATTCTGACCTCTCACAGCCTATAATCTGATATACTGTCAACTGCCCTATGAATATACCCAGAAGACAAAACGTACAGCTTGCAACATCATAGCCATTTGTATTTAAAAGTCTATCTAGGGCTGAAAAGACAGCTCAGCAGGTAGAGCACTTCCTGCTCTGCCAGAGAACCTGAGCAGGGGTCTCAGTACCCACACTGGGCAGCTCACAACAGCCTATATTTTTAGCCTAAGGGACTCCAACACCCTCTTCTGGGCTCCAAGGGCACCAGCACACAAATGGCACAGATAAACACACATCAATAAAAATGTCTTTTTAAAAAGTGGGAGAGTGGGGGCTGGAGAGATGGCTCAGTGGTTAAGAGCACTGGCTGCTCTTCCAGAGGTCCTGATTTGATTCCCAGCACCCACATGGTGGCTCACAATTATCTATAGTGGGATCTGATACCCTCTTCTGGTATAAAGGCATACATGCAGATAGAGTATCCATATACACAAAATAAAAAGGATACCTGGAAGACAAAGGGATAAAGAGATATTAACTAAGATAGATCAGTCATTATTCTACAGTAGTGAGTGAGAGCTAATCAGAGCATAAATGAGAAATGATGGTAAGAGGAAGATCCAGACAAAAAAATAAACAGGACATGGAGCTGTAATAGAGAGACTAGGGTGTCAGAACCAGACAGGGCTGGAGAGATGGCTCAGTTGTTAGGAACACTTTGGTTCCCAGCACCCATGTGTCAGCTCACAACTGTCCAGTGCCAGAGGACCTATGACCCCCTTCTGACCTCTGAGAGAACTGCATGCACATGATGTGTGCACATACATACATGCTGGTAGACCTTCATACACATAATTTTTTAAACTAAAAATAGAGGCATTGAGCTGGGGAGTCTAAATATATAATCAGAGATGAGTATGGGAGAATTTGGGCAGAAGGGGAGACGCCAAACTCCTTCAATGCTTACATCTTACATAAAATGGCTTAGCATTTGCCTAGAGCCTAGCATGTCTTCTTAGAGGTCGTGCTTAGCTTACTTACAACTAATACTATGTAAATATGACATAAATAATTATACTGTATTATTTAATGAATGATGGAGGGCTGCATATATCCATTACAGATACATCCCCAAACACCGAGACTGACCATGTTGAACCCTTGAATACAGCAGATCTGCTCTGATGGACGGTGTGGTGATATTTTATCTATATATCCCAATAAAGTTTATCTGATGATCGGAGGAAAAAGCCAGCCACTAAAGTAAACATAGAGGTCAGGCAATGGTAGCACATGCCTTTAATACTATCAATCGGGAGGCAGAGCTCAGTCTGGATCTCTGTGAGTTCAAGGCCACACTGGGAACAGAGCCAGGCGTGGTGGTACATACCTTAAATTCCAATACTAGTTAACCATAAAGGTCTAGAGGTCTGTACAGATAGACAGGAAGTGACAGAGCTGGACTGGAAGAGGAAGTGATGTAGTTGGGTAGAGAGGAAATGAGATGGCAGAACAGCAAGGCATATAGGCATGGGTATACAGGAAGTAGGTCTCTTTGGAGGAGGATCTCCAAGCGGGTAAGAACGTGACTGGCTTCTTTCTGCTTTTCTGATCTCTCAGCTATTGACCCCAATATCTGGTTCTGGGTTTTTTATTTAATAAGACCTTTTAAAATTCGTGTTACAGGAGAGAGAGAACAGTCCAGAACGCACAGCATCATTCTTCTACACATTTTTTTCTTTCTTTTTTTTAGTTTTCGGTTTTTGGTTTTTCGAGACAGGGTTTCTCTGTGTAGCTTTTGCACCTTTCCTGGAACTCGCTTTGGAGACCAGGCTGGCCTCGAACTCGCAGAGATCCGCCTGCCTCTGCCTCCTGAGTGCTGGTATTAAAGGCGTGCGCCACTACCGCCCAGCCTTCTACACATTCAATAGGCTGTTCTAAACTCATGGCAGTTCTCTTGGTTCAGCTCCTGAGTGCTGAGATTACAGGCATGCTCGGCATTAAACAGCCTTTTTGAGTAATAAATGAATACCAGCTCCTACTTCACAGAAAAGCTAAAACCACATATAGCTTTTAGAAAGAAAACATTATAGCCTTTGATTTCATAGGATACAGAAAGTATTAACTTTGAAAACTGAACTTAAAATCTTATACTTCTGAGTGATTTCTAATCACCAAAATGTCATATTAAAGAAAATAAGGATGACCAGGCAGTGGTGGCCCATGCCTTTAATCTCAGCAATCAGGAAGTAGAGGCCAGCCTGGTCTACAGACCTAGTTCCAGAACAGCCGAGGCTACATACACAAAGAAACCCTGTCTCAAAAAACAAACAAACAAAAACAAAGAAAATTAGTGTGTAGGGCGAGGAGTCACTGCTTTAATCCCAGCACTGGGAGGCAGAGGTAGGCGAATCTCTACAATTTTGAGGCCAGTCTGGTCTACATAGCAAGTTCCAGGACAGCCATGACCACATAGAAAGACCTTGCCTCAAAAAAATAAGTAAATGGAAGGGAAGAAGGAAGGAAGAAGGAGGAAGGGAAGGAAGGAGGGAGGGAGGATGTGGAGAGGGAGAGGGAGGTTGTGGGGAGAGAAGGGAGGGAAGGGGAAGGGAGGGAGGAGGGAGGGAGGCAGGATGTGGAGAGGGAGGGAAGGAGGGTGTGGAGAGAGAGTGGGGAGGAAGGAAGGGAGAGAGAGACTGTGTGTGCAAGAGTGTGCAAACCAGAGTCTGAGAGATTACAGTCACAAATACATATTTAAGAACTGGTATCCAAGTATGTAGTTTCTACAAATTAATGAGACAGAGCCCAATAAAAAGACATACAATTGGTTCGTAACCAAAGCCAAACTCCTACACATCACTCTTCATGAGGGAAATGCAAATTAAACTGCACCACTGTATACCACTAGAATGCTGAAATCTAAGAGACTGACAGACCAAATACTGGTGAACGTGAGACAACTAGTACTTCATCACCCTGTAGTTAACAGAGCAAACGGAACCTGAACTGACCACTTTGGGAAACGGGCTCGCACTGGGTGAGTCAGACACATTTCACCAGGCGAGCAATGGTTCCGCTCAACAGTATCTACCCACTGCAAATACAAACATACGTCTAAAAACAAAATCTTGCTAAAGAATGTTCAGAGCAGCTGAATATATATAAAATACCCTCAAACTAGAAACTGCTCAATCCCTGGCAAACGGACAAATAAGGTGTGGTGTATTCATAGAATAATGTTCAGCAACAAAATGCAAGCCATCCATACATTCCAACAGGAGGGAGTCATGCTAAGTGAAAGGAACAGAACACAAGTGTACACAGTAAAATCTGTAAAGTGGCCTGCTCCCCAGTGCTGACAGGCTGAATGAGACCAGGTAGAAATGAGGAAAAGAAAATTTCAAAACCTTTAGTTATGCAGGTCTATACATTTGTCAATGAACTGTACAAGTAACAACCGAAGCTCACGGTATGTGAATGGCGATCTAATAAAAAAAGAAAACTCTAATGGCTGAATCAATGTTTTATTTCTGAAAACCTTACATAGTCAAGGCAAAACCACAACTTTTTAAAGGTTTAAAGGGGGGGAAATGGGCCAGCTACCACTTGAGCTGAAACCAAGGATTGTAAGTGTAAATGCCTGCTAGCTCTTAATCTCCTTTTTCACTAGGAATATCTAAATTTGGCTTTACTAGCACAGAACACAACACGCAGGACCTCGCTGGTAAACAGCAACTAGAAAACATGCACAAAACAAATCACTTTATTTGGCGCAGTCTACAGTGGACTCGGAACACCCATCCACTCTTACCCTTTTCCAGAAAACTCTTTCTTACACCGGACCATGAGGATAGTTGGGGGGGGGGGGGTGTTCGGGGAAGGAGGGGTGCCTGGTTTTTCCTCAGGCCTTAGACCCCAACGACTTTAGCCTTTTTAAATGTAAATTAAGGTTTTGGAAAACCAAATTATATTTAAAGCTATAAGGAACTCAACTACTGAAGACATTTTCAACAGTCTTGTGAAATAAAAAAGACTTCTGTGTAAAGATGGTGAGTACTGGACCCTGGTTTCCTGTCTATTTGGAAGCTATCTTGCAAAAGGCCTCATTTCCCATTGCATATACCCCACAAAGGGCAGGCTCCTCAGGAAAGGAAGCGTGTGGAGAACGCTGCTTTCATCACCAATACCGCCTGGTTGGCCACCTGCCAACCTCGGGGCTCAAGTAGATTTATCTCCCCTGTAGATCATGTAGTGCATTTGCCTAATGCAATGCCCTAGATTTTACAAATTACATCCACCCAAGCGCTTGCCAGCCTGCCGGTCTGAGCACTTCCAAGGAAGACACAGACATCTGCAGGCGACTGTCTGCCCTGACCATCCGCAAAAGCACTCCTCGAGACTGCTCACTATACTCCAACTCTGATTTTAAATTTCTGTAAATTCCTTGGCTTTAAGAAAAGTCAAGGTTGAGCCAATGCACTAATGTTCAATCTGCATTCACACTGCACAGCCAGAACCCACACATATCAACAATCTGTTGGAAAGCTTTTAGGGCTAAAAATTTCTATTATGTAGCCATAATGAGCCTAACTAAAGGAAACTTGAGACTATAAATAGCCAATAACATCACAAGGGAGGGAAATGCTTTGCTTAAAATGGCACAAAGCAGTTTATAATTCGATATACTGTATATTTTTTAAACTATCAAATATTAAATATGAGCCACCAAAGGGGCGGGGAGAAGACAAGAGCTGAGGGGGTATAAGAATGAATTCTAACTAAAAAGTTACATACTTAACTACCACTTTCTAAGGCGCTTCATCATGCAGTGTTATTCATTGCCAAGTAGCTCGGACCTAACTCCCAAAAATGATGTCACAAAATCCAAAATGCAGAGGAATCGACTCAAGGCTGGTGCAGTCCAGGGCTGCCAACCATCAACCAAGGGCAGCGTCACAGGGCAAAAATCCATCAGGCTTCCCGGCCGCCCAAGAGAAACACCGCTTGTTCTCTACACAAATGAGACCTTAAAAGCGCCAACCTGAAAAGCCATTTTTAAAAACTGCATTTGCCCGCCGTGCCAGCTTAGGGGGATCACCTGTCCACGGGCAGGAACCTGAGTGGGTGTAAGATGGCTTCTCCAGGCCGACGGGGACACAGTCACACTGCGGTGCCTTCCCGGTGTGGAGGCTTTAAAACAAGCATGTGCAGGGAAAACCCACTCAAGACCGGCAAGAACTTCCCAGCCGTTTCTGCTCGGACGCGAACTCACGGCAGTGCCGCACCGGGGTGGACGTGCACGCCGCACACCCCGCAGGGCCCCGGGGCCCCCTCCCCGGCCCCCGCCGCTGCAGATCGGCTCTCCCCGAGAATTAACTTTCTAATAATACAACTTTAGGCGTATGATCGCGGGCGGCCCCCAGGCCGAGGCCGAGCTGGAAGGACTCAGCGGCGCGGGGTGCGCGGCGCGCGGGGTTAGGCCCCCTCGGTGCCCGGCCGCGCTCACCAGGTACCAGACGCCCAGCAGGATGGTGCCGGTGCGGACATGGCAGCACAGGCAGCAGCTGTGGGAGTAGAACCGCGTCCAGGGCGCGACCATCTTCATCGCTCCGACGCGCGCACAAGTTTGCAAGAGCCTCGTCCGCCCGGGTCCCGGCCCCGCTGGCCCGCTCTGCTGCTCCGGCCCCTCTCCTTGGCCGCTCCGACGCCCGACCCGTTCGCCCGGCCCCTGGCTCCGCGCTGCCCGAGCTCCGAGCGGCGGCTGCGGCGGGACACTGAGCTCGAAGACCGCGGCGACGCGAGGGGGCGGGGGAGGCGAGGCCTGGGTCACGTGGCCTGCCGGGGCTCGTGATGTCACCGCCGGCTCCAGCCAGCTGCGGGCATCCCGAGCGCTGCGCAAGTAGACGCGAGGTTGTTGGACCCTCAGGGAGGCTCCGCAGCTTTCCTCCGGCAATGGGTGCAACTTTGCTTGGGATTCAGATTCATTCCAGCTGTGTTTGCCTCGAGTCTAGCTTGCGGATAATCGGTGGGTGCTGTGCCAGGACTGTAGTTATCTTGCAAACTGGAGGAAGGGGAGTGCGTGGTATGTGTGGTTCCAGTCAACTGCGGTACTTTGAACCACTGCGGAACCCGCTGAGAGCAATTTGTCTCCGCTTCCCAGCTCAATTACTCTGGTAGCAATCTTTTCCCAGAAAATAGGATGTGTGTCAAGGGCATCCTCACTGTGCTTCGGCAGCATTTTTAATAACGACTGGAGCTGTAAAGAAACAATTACTGCCGTGAGTTCTTTAAGACACAACACAACGTTGAGGGAGAGCCCAGAGGATGGGGGTGGGAGCATTTCCTCCAGCTGGCGTTTTTGTCTTGAAGGCTTGCATCCACGGCTTAGCCTCTGACCACAGTGATAGCTAAGAATCTCGGATACGTGAGATTAAAAGTCCGTGTGAAAGTTTTATTTCAGACTTGGAACGAGAAATAAAACGGGTTCGATTTAAATTTAAGTACGTGTCAAATAAGATTGGTTAGTTTCACAAAGACATACACTTACCACATTCTTGGTGTATAGTTCAAACCCGGGTTCCATCCCCAGAGATACCAAATGCAGGTCCTTGAGTGGAGATGTTATTGTGGAAGGAATTGGAAAAGCTCAGTATTTGTTTCTTTTCTTCATAACGTTACAGATAATTTTCTCTTTGGGATCATTATGGGCTGGGGCTTTCCTCTCATGGCCGAGTGTTATCTTCGCATGCAAGAAAATATGAGTTCCAGCCTCAGGGTTGCAAAAATTTTAGTATGTAATTATGTCCACAGCCACTAGACAAGCATTAGTGCTCAAAAAAGGAATGGAAATATAGGATGAGGAATACTGCATTGAAAGACGCTAAAAATTCACAACCTTGGTAAATTACCATAGTTATCTCTCTTTTCCTGCCGGAATTTCAGATTTATTAAGCATAGGACACATATTCAAGTGAATTTTATATTTCAGAAAATTTACTATTCAAGATAAGAAGTCACGTTTGCCAAATTGCTATAGATTTTAAAATACAGACTAGAAGCTAGCTAGAGAGAGATGTGGGGGTGGGGGGCAGCCTGGTCTTCACGGTAAGTTCCAGGACAGCCAGAACTATGTAGACCCTATCTCCAAAAACAAACAGCAACAAAAAGAACTGAAGCTTCCCCAGGAACTTAGATAGAGCTAGGTTACTCACTTTTAGTTTTTGTTTGGGGCTTTCTGAGGACCCATGTTGGCTTCACTTCAGAACAGGAATCACATTGTTGTTAAGTTACCACTCCCTATGGGATAAGTTCGTAGTTCTAGTTAAGAATATAAGCTCCTGGCCAGGGCTACACAGGGAAAACCTGTCTCGAAAACCTAAAAAAAAAAAAAAGTTTGTTTCCTAAACCTGATGTGTCTTGCAAAATATGTTTTGAACCCACACTGAATTATGACTGCCCACCCCATGATGTATATTCTAGCTCTTTCGTTGTATAGAATTCTTTTTATTCTAGCTCTTTCGTTGTATAGAATTCTTTTTATTCTAGCTCTTTCGTTGTATAGAATTCTTTTTTTGTTTTGGTTTTTTTGAGACAAGAGTTTCTCAGTGTACCAGCCCTGGCTGTTCACTTTGTAAACCAGGCTGGCCTCAAACTCAGAGATCCCCCTGCCTCTGCCTCCAGAGTGCTGGGATTAAAGGTTTGCACGCCACCTGGCCAAAATTCTTGCTTTTCTTTTTTTTTTTCTTTTTTTTTTTGGTTTTTCGAGACAGGGTTTCTCTGTGTAGCTTTGCGCCTTTCCTAGAACTCACTTGGTAGCCCAGGCTGGCCTCGAACTCACAGAGATCTGCCTGGCTCTGCCTCCCGAGTGCTGGGATTAAAGGCATGCGCCACCACCGCCCGGCAAATTCTTGCTTTTCATTGTGATTTTCTAACCACCAATGACCTCATCCCTGTAAACACACTTGCAGCTGCTTGTGTTTTGTTTTGTTGCTGTTTGTTTGTTTTCTCTTTTAACCTTGTGGTTTCCTTCCCCATAAAAGGACCTTAAAAACCTAGCCCTGAAGTGCTCTCTCAATCCCAGTGTAGGGAGAGACAGCAGACTGGCCAGTGCCTGTGCACCTTTAAAAATAAAACTTGTTTCAATAGGTCACACGTGGAAGTGGTCTTTCTCTTTGTATCTGGAGGTAACAGTCCTTGGAGCTGAGTGTAGCTACCATTTTCACAGCAAGAAATAGCCACTGATAACAACGAGCTCACAGTTTAATTGAGGAGAGGAGGAACACAGAGAAATTTAAAAAAAAAAAAAAAAAATGAGCATAAAAGCAGGATAGGCACTCGTGCGTGTTGGAAGTCCACACCAAAGCACAGGGGAGATCATGGAGGGCTTCCCAGAGGGGTTGTTAGGGTCAGAACCTGGTATCTAGCAGCTCTGACTGTTGTTTTACAAAATGATAAACCGTGCTGGTTACCGTGCGGAAAGGCCATGAGGCACAAAGCCACGACAAAACCCAATATCAGAGCTTTATTAGGAGGAGGGAGGGGACAAAAGAACCAGGCCTGGGGAAGAAGCATGCTGAGAGAGAGAGAGAGAGAGAGAGAGAGAGAGAGAGAGAGAGAGAGAGAGGAAGGAGGAGTCTGTGTCCAGCTTTTTAAGGATTCCCCTGCACATGTGCAGGTGGGCTTACGGAGCTATGCCATGCATGTGCTGATTCGTGACCGCACTGTGCGCATTTGCGCCATCACGAAGCGCACTGATGACGTAAGACACAAGACCCCTTGCTTAGCTGCTGAACTGCACTTGAGTGGTCGTGCAGCTGGAGTGGCTGTAGAATCCTAACACTAACAAGCTATGTTTGACCACCAGTCCTCAATAGGTCAATTAAACCAACTAATACTAGTGAGAAGCATAAAAAGGAGATTTATTCAATGTGGCCACATTGGGAAGAGGGCTAAAGAGGCCCAGTGGCACCCCCAAATCCATCTTTGGGGGCCTGAATGAAGGTTAGGTTTAAGTACAAGACAACTGAGGTATGTATAAGCAGGCGAGGTGTGGCCTCACCCAGCGTTGTCTTGCAAAGTGGCCTGACAAGTTGTATGAGATCTCTCAAGGAGACAAGGTCCTCCTCTGGCTGGCACCAGTTTCAATCCTCTTCCTTCCCCCAGCAAGAGATTCCCAGGGAAATTCCAATTTGAAAGGGACCATTGTTTCAATAGTCTGATTGCCTAGACACCAGTGTCTCTTTAGAGTGAGCTACAGTGACAAGGAAATCCAGACCTGTCAGGTAAGTTTCGATCGGCCTGGGGAAGAAACAAAAGAACCAGGATGAATATGTGTTGCTCTCATTGGTTGATAATGAAGCTGTTTTGGTCTGTAGCAGGGCAAGATAAGGCTGGGCAGAACAATCAAACTGAGGACAGAGTCGGGAAGATGCCTGCCAGCCAGCCGCCCAAGAACCAAGATGCCAGAGGACTGGTAAAGCCATGTGACAATACACAGATTAATAGAAATAGGTTAATTTAAATGTAAGATCTAGTTAGTAAGTAATAAGCCCAAGCCATCAGCCAAATATTTATAATTAATATAAGCTCTATGTGTTTATTTGGGCGGTCAGGACAGAAAGGCTCCACCTCTGTTTACTTATGACAACCAAAGTAAGGCAACTCCACCCACACAAAACCTGAGAGAGCTTTAAAAAAAGGTTCTAAAACGGAGCCAAGAGCAGCTTCCTACTCTTATGCCTCTCATACAGGCCATGATACAGGGAGACATCTCACGGCCACCGCCCGCATGCTTGAGCAGCCAGCACGAGCTATGCCCACGCACTATGCTGTGGGTTTGCGTTTTTCTCATACAGACAAAAAGGCCTCAGAACAGGTCACAATATGTTTAAAAAATGTCTGTAGGCTTGAAAGAGAGAAGAGAAAGAGTATATACAGTCTGAGATTAAAAATATAGATTTAAACCAGAGGCCAGCCTGGTCTACAAAGCAAGCTCCAGGACAGACTTCAAAGCTATACAGAGAAACCCTGTCTCGAAACCCACCCTATATATATATTCTTATTTTCATCTTTATGTGGCTTATTTTCTTTATATTGTTTTAAAAGATATCCAATATAAAGAAAATAAGCCACATAAAGATGAAAATTATGTATATTATTGTGTCTTAAAATTTTTAGCTGTTGTCAGGCAGTGGTGGCACACACCTTTAATACCAGCACTCGGGAGGCAGAGCCAGGTGGATCTCTGTGAGTTCGAGGCCAGCCTGGTCTCCAAGGCGAGTTCCAGGAAAGGCTCAAAGCTACACAGAGAAACCCTGTCTCAAAAAACAAAAAACAAACAAAAAAAAATTTTAGCTGCTATGAAATATTTGATTACAAAAGCTGCTAGATTAAACCAACCTATATATTTTAAAAATATCTTGACTCCAAAATTTAAGTCAAAAGATATGTCCCTTTGGGGGAGAGGTTATGCTTTTGTTTCCACAGGAAATGAGAGGCTATGGATTCATTTTGGGTTAAGGAAAATCAGGTTTGATCAAGGAGGACCCCCCCACACCTTGAAATCCTAACTACAAACATGAGAAAATAAATCTAAAGTAACTACAAGACATATAATGAATATTTCACCTGTTCAAACATAAAACAAAAAATTACCTTTGGCTGGCTTGTATATAATGCATAGTTTATATTTGTATTAATGTAGATGTGTATGTTACCTTTAAAAGTTTATATATTTTCAGAACAAGGGGACCAGACACCATTGAAAATGGCCCAGATGATTCAACATCCAAAACAGCTTCAAGGTCACTGAGATGATCCAGCCTCCTAGAATATTCCAGCCTTAAAAATTATCCTGATTTTCTCAGGGTCCTTGAAGATTACCAGTGCCCCCAATCAGCATAAAGTAGTTTAGAAAACTATGCCACATTCTCAAAAAATGGATTATGAATGTTTGTCTTTGTTTAGGGGGTTGATTACAAACTATTGTTGGTCATAGTCAATGTCTTTCTAAAAGAAGAAAGGGGGATATGATATGGAAATGATGGGTAAAAAAGGTAGATTATTGAATCTACTTTAATCCAAAAAACAACTGTTAATCTCAAAATATTTTACATTGGTATGAATTTTAGTTTATTGATACAAATTTAAAGTTAATTTTGTTATACTATATGTATATTTCTGTAAGATGAATTGCTAAACAGTCTTATTAATAAAAAACCCAGAGCCAGATAGTGGAGTGAAAGCCAAGAGATCAGGGAAGCAGAAAGAAGCCAGCCATGTTCTAAGCACTAGAAATCCTCAGCCAAAGAGAGACCTACTTCCTGTATACTCATGCCTATATGCCTTTCTGTTCCTGCCCTTTTACTGCCTCTCTCTGCCCAGCTACATCACTTCCTGTCTGTCTGTACAGACCTCCAGACCTCCATGGTTAGTACTGGGATTAAAGGTGTGTGCCACCATGCCTGGCTCTGTTTCCAGTGTGGCTTTCAAACACTTCAAAGACCTTCAGAATATGGCATTTAATATGTATAATAACCTAAGGCTTTTCATGACATGAGACACATCTACTCCTGGTAGCACCCACCAATCTACTTCAGAGAAAATGATGGGCATCAAAGAAACTCAACATGGAGTTTGCTTTCTTTATGGCAAAAGCTAGCCATGTGGACAAAGAAAGTGCCCTTGCCTCAATGCTGACAGTTACTGTCCAAACTGGAGAGCAGGATGCAAGAAAAGCAACTATCAAACTTTGCCAAGACAAGGTAGGATAGTCCTTCAAAATTCCCAACTTCTGAGAAAAGTCTGCCAGATAGTCTAGGCCTGTAGGCCAAAGATGGATGCCCCAGTGTTATAGAGAAACTTTGGGTGACTGTCCAGGCAGCCTAATGTCCCTGTCAGTAGGTAACATTTCATCCTTCTGGAGTCTTTGATAGAGTTAAAGACTAGATATAGTTTTTCTTAGTTATGATAAAAGGTAAATTAGATATAAAACTTTGGGCTCACCAAGATAGGATGGATAATTGAATGTTTTCTTTGGCTTTTTCAAATACAAATAGACTACATATTGTAACTATAATTCTTGCTTGATAACTGTTATATGTAATTTTACTATGTTAAAGTTAAGACTTTCCCTTTTGATTAGACAGAAAGGGGGAAATGCTGTGGGATGGTCCATCTATACACTGTGAATGTATGTTGCTCTCATTGGTTGATAATAAAGCTGTTTTGGTCTATAGCAAGGCAGGATAAAGTTGGGCAGAACAATCAAACTGAGGACTCAGAAGAAGAAGGTCAGAGTCAGGGAGATGCCAGCCAGCTGCCCAAGAACCAAGATGCCAGAGGACTAGTAAAGCCACATGGCAATACATAGATTAATAGAAATGGGTTAATTTAAATGTAAGAGCTAGTTAGTAATAAGCCTGAGCCATCAGCCAAATATTTATAATTAATATAAGCTTTTGTGTATTTATTTGGGACCAGGTGGTCAGGACAGAAAGGCTCCTCCTCTGTTTACAGAAAGAAGCAGGATATGCCAGGGCCACAGCCGGCAAGCCTGCAACTGTAGAAACACCTAACACAATATCTGAGATTCAAAGGCAGAGAGTGAAGAGTTAAGAGAGGAGAGGTATGTTCAGTAAGAGGTTGGGGCTCTACAACCACCGTGGTCAGCAGAGTAACGACCTGAGGGAGGCAAGAAGGTTCCATTCAACAGAACTCAGTAGCCAGTGTTAACTCTCAAACTTTGAGCCAGGTGATGGTGGCTCATGCCTTTAATCCCAGAACTCAGGAGGCAGAGGCAGGTGGATCTGAGTTTGAGGCCAGTCTGGTCTACAGAGTGAGTTCCAGGACAACCAACCAGGGCTGCACAGTGAAACCCTGTATCAAGTAATAAAATAAAAAACAAAACAGAATGTGATCTTGTCCCAGTCAGGGTCAGGATTGTGAAGGGCTCCAGCCTGAACTTCAGCCAACGTGAAAGTATCAGACTGATGTACCCTCGGAGACCTCATGATTAACCACAGTCGTTAAAGCATACACTGTCAGTTTGGTCAGGGCTGGCTGGAGGCTGGGAGACAAAGTGCGTGAGATGCAATCCCTGCCTCCAAGGGGAAAGCAAAAGCAATGAGAGAGAGAGATGAAGATGGGCAGATGGAGTCATTAGTGACAGGTCATGTGACTAACAATGAAACAACAAATCCTGATTAATAGTGATATTAATATGCACTCTCTACAATCCATCAGCGTTTAAAGATTTGGATTGCAATCAACTCTGTTTGTACTGGTTGGAGTCCAGTCAGGAAAGGAGACAGAGACTGTAGTGCAGGGACTTGGCTGCTGCGGTAAGGGGCTGTGAGTGTATGCTGCTCCAGTCAGGAAAGGAGACAGAGACTGTAGTACAGGGACTTGGCTGCTGCGGTAAGGGGCTTCACAAAGCCATCTTCTCTCATGTTTGATACCTTGGCTGAAAATTCTCAGGTCCCTTTCACAGCTGGCTAAGCCCCTTCTCCAACTGATTTTTTTTTTCAATTTTATCTTTTAATGTACATGAGTGCTCTATTTGCATGTGCAGCTGCATGCCAGAAGAGGGCGTCAGATCCCATAATAGATGGTTGTGAGCCATCATGTGGTTGCTAGGAATTGAACTCAGGACCTCTGGAAGAGCAACTAGTGCTCTTAATTGCTGAGCCATCTCCCCAGCCCTCCAATTGCTTTTCTTATCAGTCTCTTGTAGCTGGAGTTTTCCTGCCTGGCCCACAGTCAGGACAAATCTCTTTCACCTGCCAGTCCCACAGCCGCTCAAACCCGACCAAGTAAACACAGAGACTTATATTGCTTACAAACTGTATGGCCGTGGCAGGCTTCTTGCTAACTGTTCTTACAGTTTAAATTAATTCATTTCCATAAATCTATCCCTTGCCACATGGCTCGTGGTTTACCAGGATCTTCACATGCTGTTTGTCATCATGGTGGCGGCTGGCAGTGTCTCTCTGACTCAGCCTTCCACTTCCCAGCTTTATTCTCCTCCTTGCCCCGCCTATACTTCCTGCCTAGCCAACGGCCAATCAGTGTTTTATTGATTAATTAGCAACACATTTGCCATACATCCCACAGCACTTCCCCCTTTTTTTTTTCCAAAAAGGAAGGTTTTAACCTTAACAAAGTAAAATTACATATAATTTGGGAATTTGGGCATAGCTTCTCTTACTACTTCCTGCTGGAAGGGGGCGCTGTATCTTATGGGGAAACAAAGAAAATTTTAGGATTATGGAATAGTCCATGAGGCTGTATCGTCTGAGCCAGATGCCTTCAAACCATTCTGGATGTTGGATCTTCTGGGCCATGGTGTCTGGAGACCTTCAGGGGGTCTTGGCTGGTCAAACCTGATGTATCTTAATCTTGAACAAATCCATAGCCTCTGGCTTTCTGTGGGAACAAAAGCAGAGTCTCCTTTCCAAAGTAACATATCCTTACATCCAAATTTTGAAGTCAAGGTATCTCTAAAATATACATTTTGCCATAACTCAACAGCTTTTACAATCAAATGTTTTTCTGCAGTTAAAAATCCCAAAGACAACACAATCCAGATTCTCTGTGTAATATCCATTTTTACGTGGCTTATTTTTTATACTACCTTTACTGTCTCTTTAATGACTTTATTTTTTAAAACTATGTATTTGTTTCTATAACTCTATATATCACCTTTTTTGTCTCTTTCAAGCCTACGTATCTTTTACACACATTGTAAACTATTACATCTGAATCTGTCTTATTGTGAATCTCTTGCCTTAAACTGCAGCAGCTGGGCTGCTGGCTCCGCCCACCTCAGCTTCCCAACATGGCTACGTTTACCACCAGCTCTGGGAGCTATCGTGGGCCTATGCATTTATCCAAGCAGCATGTAGCCCAGAAACCTCTTTTTTTGTTTTGTACTAGCAAAGTCTAAATTCACCACGCAGATTAATGTGCCACTTGCAGAGCCCTCATTCCCGCCATAGGGGAATGCAGGTCGAGCACACACTCTAGGAACCCGTCAGTAGCTCAAACCGGCAGCTGTTGCTCATTTGAGAGAGACAATTAGGAAGCTGTTTTTAGCTCCGTTTTAGAATCTTTTTTCTCAGTTTTTAGGTGGAAACTCTTGCCACCACGTTGGACGCCATTTGTAGCTGGAGTTTTCCTGCCTGGCCCACAGTCAGGACAAATCTCTTTTACCTGCCAGTCCCACAGCCGCTCAAACCCGACCAAGTAAACACAGAGACTTATATTGCTTACAAACTGTATGGCCGTGGCAGGCTTCTTGCTAACTGTTCTTACAGTTTAAATTAATTCATTTCCATAAATCTATCCCTTGCCACATGGCTCGTGGCTTACCAGGATCTTCACATGCTGTTTGTCATCATGGTGGCAGCTGGCAGTGTCTCTCTGACTCAGCCTTCCACTTCCCAGCTTTATTCTCCTCCTTGCCCCGCCTATACTTCCTGCCTAGCCAACGGCCAATCAGTGTTTTATTGATTAATTAGCAACACATTTGCCATACATCCCACAGCAGTCTCTCACATTGTAGGAGTTAACAATGTGACTACACCCAAGGCCAGACTAGTTCCTCCCATGCATAATATCAGTGGATGATGATGGCTTCTTTCTTTTTTTTCTTTTTCTTGTTTTTTTTTTTTTTTTTTTTTGGTTTTTCGAGACAGGGTTTCTCTGTGTAGCTTTGCACCTTTCCTGGGACTCACTTGGTAGCCCAGGCTGGCCTCGACCTCACAGAGATCCGCCTGGCTCTGCCTCCCAAGTGCTGGGATTAAAGGTGTGCGCCACCACCGCCCGGCTTCTTTTTTTTTTTTTTTGAGCTGAGGATCGAACCCAGCACTCTACCACTGAGCTAAATCCCCAACTGGCTTCTTTCTTGAATGCAGAGATTTATTCAAAATTCCCAACCCCCTCAGAAGGTAAGGGAGCTGTTTATTCCCTCAGCTTGCTCTACAGAAGGCAACCAACACCCCCCCCCCACACACACACACATAATATATCTCAGCACATGGAGGGAGTTCAAGCCTCAGAGGGAGAAAGACAGCTCTTTTTATTGCACTTAGAAAGGGAAGTTGTAAGCCAGCATGCAGTGGTGCATGCCTTAAATCCAAGCACATTGGCAGGTGGATCTCTGTGATAAGCCTGGTCTTCATAATGAGTTTCAGGGCCACACAGAGAAACCCTGTCTCAAAGAAACAAACAAACAAACAAACAAAGGAAAGTTTCTGGGTTTTGTCTGGTGGACACCTGTGCGAAGGTCCTCTCTGGAAGGTGAGATAGATGTCTCATTGTTTTGCTCTGAGTTTACAACGTGGATTGTCTCTTCTTGAGGCTGGCTATCTGTACTAGGCAGGCATGGGTCATCAGGGGTCAATCTGTCTGAGTCTGCTCGTTCCGAGCACAGCTCTCTACTCAGCTCTCTACTGCGGTGTCTGAATGACCTCAGATAGATTACAGCCAGGCTCCATTATGTTAACTCTTTCGGGTTCTGTTCAGAGACAGTAGGGCCTTGCTCTGAGCTAAAGCCTGAGGCCAAAGCAACTTTGTTTAAAGGGTAGAGTAGCTTCCTTGGCTCAGTTATTCATCCCAAAAGTGTATCCATAATAAGAGCATGAAATTCATACTATACTGTGGATGAACCTGAAAGCATTACGATAAAAGAAATAAGCAGATATAAGAGAATGAGTATTTCTAGGCAGTGGTGGCACACACCTTTATTCCCACCACTAGGGAGGCAGGTGGATCTCTGAATTTGAGGCCAGCCTGGTCTACAGAGTGAGTTTCAGGACAGCCAGGCCTGTTGTACAAAGAAACCCTGCCTTCAAAAACCAAAAAAGAGAGAGTAATTATTTTATGATCCATTTATGTGAAGTATAAGTGATGGCACAGAGAAACTACCAAACTAGAGAGATCTCTCTATCTATCTATCTATCTATCTATCTATCTATCTATCTATCTATCTATCTGTCTATTTAGGATCAAGCAGCCACAGCCATGGTCATCTCCCAGGACTAGGGTGGGGTTGCTGAGGAAAGAGCAAAGTGGAGGAAAAGCAAACAGATTTTAGTTGAGAGTCAGCAGGGTGGGGAATCTGAGTTGATACTGGCTGCCTGATTGATCTGGAACTAGGTACCATTAACCTAGGGAGTTGAGCTTGGGGGTAAGTTTAATGGAGGTTCCTGGAAGATTAAGGTGGTTACCATGAAGGAGGCAGACAGGAACCCACCTTCCCACTTTAGGAGATCTGCTTTTCTAGCAAACAGAAACATTTAGGCTTGTTTACCCAATAACAATAACCCTTGTTTACCAGGGCAAAATCCTTCTGCTTAAGACAATGTCACCAGCACTGCCCTGTGTGTGTGGGTGGGGGTGGGGGGGGTGATGGGGGGGTGGGGGGGGTGGGGGAGTGGTTGGACTTGGCAAGTACAGAAGCAGGAAGTAGGTGGTCCCAAAGCCTGGAGGGAGGAGTAGTAGGAAGGTTGGAGAAAGGGGATCATTAGTAGATACAGGGTTCCTGTTTAGAATGATGTAACTTCTACTGGAGAGTGAATGAGATTGCACAACTTTGTGATTATACTTAATGCCATTGATGTATGTATTTAAAACTGCAGAAAGTTCAAAAATGGTGAAATTTTAATGTAGTGTATGCTTTTGATTGGGGTTTGATTGATTTTGGAGTCAGGGTCTCACACTATAATTCAGGCTGGGCTGAAATGTACTGCTGTGGTCCAGGCTTGCCCTGAACTCTGGCAGTCCTCCTGCCTTGGGTCTCCCGAGTGCTATCACAAGTTGAGTTAGCATGCCCGGCTGTTTTGTGCATGTAGCACATTGTTACACATCCAAAAGCTGGGAAGGGAGAGGAAGGGATTTGAAAGCCAGTAGCACATGATCTGGCCCCTGAAATGTTACCAGGTGTTATGGGGTATCTACCAGAGGAGACTGCTCAGACATCGGTTTAAGCTGATAGAAAGTCTTTACTAGCCAGCTGGCAACTACACTGGTGTTAGATCCCAGTGTAGCCCCAAGCCTTTCTCAGGATGAGCTTTAAAGCACAAAAACCTTGTTCTGGGTTGACATACTTCAGTTAACAAGAGCAGTTAGCCAGAAGCAGAACTGCAGAAACCAGAAAGCAAGGTTAGTACATTTAGAGACTTTCCCAGAACTGTATGGACTTTGATGGATTAGGCTCTGTTTTAGTTTGGCAGGTGGTGCTGTCTAGGTGCTGAGTTTTACAGCCTGAATGGTGCTTTGTGAGACCAAACAGGAACAATATACCTTGCAGGTTAAGAGTTCTGTTTGCAGGGAAGACAGTTAAAAGAAGTTCCTGTTTGTCCTGTGTTAAGTCCTTGTAAGTTAAAGCTTTCGTAATTAAGAAGAAATTCCTGTTTGTCCTATGTTAAAGCCCAGTTAAAGAATAAATTTTTGGGCTAGAGAGATGGCTCAGAGGTTAAAAGCACTGGCTGCTCTTTCAAAAGTCCTGAATTCAATTCCCAGTGACCACGCAGTGGCTTATAACCGTGCGTAATGAGATCTGGTGCCCTCTTCTGGTGTGCAGGTGTACATGCAGATAGAGCACTCATGTAAAAAAATAAATAAAATTAAAAAAAAATAAATTCTTGTTTTGTCCTGTATTAAGTCCTTGCAAAATAAGGTTCCTGTCTGTAATTAAAGAGGAGGTTCCTGCTGGGTGGTGGGGCACACCTTTAATCATAGCACTCGGGAGGCAGAGGCAGGCGGATCTCTGAGTTTGAGGCCAACCTGGTCTACAAAGCGAGTTTTAGGACATCTGGGACTGTTGCACAGAGAAACCCTGTTCTGAATAACCAAAAAAAAAAAAAAAAGTAAGTGAAGTAAGTTCCCGTTTCTTAGGTCTGATGTAAACTGCTTGTGACCCCATTCACATGATGGATATCCTTACCCCTGTTCCTTCCCTTTCATTGTATCTCTCTAACAATGTGTGACTCTCTCACCTTGTGAACACCTCATCTCTCCTATAAGAGGGACTTGAAGAGGCCAGCAGGGGCTGCTCTCTCAAATCCCTAGTTAGGGTGAGGCAGCCAGCAGGCCAGTCCCAGGTGCACTCCAAAGTTCAGCTTGCTTCAAACTGGACAATCGTGGACTTGGTCTTTTGTCCTCGAGATTTCCAGGTTTAGCAACTTCCATCATGGAGTCAGTCATGCTAAGGTCTGAGGGCCTGTTACAACACCAAGCACAACTCATCTTCCCTGATTTAGAAAGGCCAACTGCTGTGTTAGCTTAGGTCATGAAGCCAGAAGACTAAGTAAATTTTTCTTTTCTGTATGAATTTGTATAATTTTGCCATGAGGGAAAATAATTGCCTCCTTGAGATGCTCAGCTAATCTGTCTGAAGGCTATAAAGAGGAATAAGTGAATGAAAAAAAAAGAAATAAAAAGGAAAGGAAAGGACACGACTACTCCTAGGTATGATGGAGGAGAAAGTTTATTATAGATAAATGGGAGAGCATAGTCAGAGGCAGAGACATCTGAGAGAGTCCAGAGTGGACATGACCAGGCTGAGCTGGGTCCTGTAGGGGGAAGGGGAAGGGAAGGGAGAGAGGGAAACCAGGTGCAGCAGCCAGGAGGCCAAAGGTATAAAAAGGAAGGGGCTGGTAACCAAAACATCTGGATTATATAGGGAAGAGCCTCTGGGGGAAGGGTGGCCCAACCCCTGGGCTGGAGAGTTCAGGGTAAAGGGCAGAGTATGCGTGAGCCACACACTGTAAAGGTAGGAACTGAGAGATCCTGGGAGAACCTGGCTGCCAGGTCCAGCTTTGATGTGTTTTGATATGTTGAATAGGCACCTCAGCATTTGTCCTGGGTTTGATTGTAGAGAGGATGACGATGTAAAAAATGTTCCATGCTTGACATGAAATCAGTATAGTAAGTGATAGATTTGAAAAGAATTAACTGTTGCAAGCTGCAAGAATATATTATAGAGATTCAGCTGTATATAATAAAGCTATACTTAGAACGGTCAAGGAATCTTTTCTAGAGGGAAGCCATTTATCAGGGAATATTTGGTGTTATCCAGCTTATAATATTCAGCTGTTTCTTGCTGTGAATTTCTCGAGCACTCATATACTTAGTATATGTTTGTCATATGGCAAACAGTGTAAGCTTCTCAGACCTGCTGCTGATCTACTAGGTAACACCCCTACAGAGCCTAGGAGAAAGTGGACTGTAGGTGCATAGTTTTGTTTCTTGTGCAAATGAAGCTCAGACCATCCCTTTCCTTCAGGCCTAGTCACATTCCAGAGCTATTGACTCAAGACAAAAGAGTTTTTTGCATAACCAGGTACAGTAAAGACTGGAGCAGAATTCCTGGTGTGGTCAGAGTTGCTGGCGGAGAGAAGAAAACAAGGCAGAGTTTCAGTAGATGATTAGGCAGATTGGCTCAGGCCAAGGAGTAGGAGCAAGGAAAAGTTCTGCAGACTGTAGGTGGATTTGAATCAGGTCAGGAGAGAAGAGGAAGGGAAGATGGAGGATGGAGGAATGGAAGATGAGGATGAGGTCAAGAGCATAAGAGCTTAGCTATTACTAGGGCTTGAGAGGACAGAAAAAGAAGGGACAGAGAAGAACTGAATGCCAGAATGGAACTGAAGCTATGTAGATAGAAGTTTGTTATAGAGAAATAAAGTAAATGGACATAAGAAATTGGTGTACATAGATTCCTTTCCCTCAGATAACCCCACGCTGGACATAGCGTCTTCCCCAGGACTCTGAGAAGGATTTTCTCAGGGCAGGCCCCTGGGAAAATTCCGATAATTAACATTATGTAACACCTACTAGTGTATATTTATACATAGCATGGGAATACAGGTGTGGGCCAAGACACTCAGTCTAGCACCTATGTGTTTTTGTCTAACTTGTAGGCAAAGAGTTATAAACAGGTACAAAAAATATCTAGGGCTGGAGAGATTGCTTGGTAGTTAAGAACATTTGTTATTCTCTGTTTATTTGGTTTTGAGACAAAGTTTCTCGTGTAGCCCTGGCTGTCCTGGAATTCACTCTGTAGACCAGGCCGGCCTCAAACTCACAGAGATCTGTAGCAAACTTTCTTATACATAGTAGGACTTTCTTTTGTGGGACTGTCAGCTCCCAATAATAACACAGGGACTTAATATTAATTATGAAAGCTTGGCCTGAGCTTAGATTTCTTCCCCACCGGCTCTTCTACCTTAAATTAACTTGTCTCTATTAATTTGCATTTTGCCACGAATCAGTTACCTCTGCTCTGCACTGTAGATCCCACTTCTTCAGAGTCCCCATGCTTAGATTCACCCCTCTCACTTCCACTCTCTCTGCCTGGAAGTCCCACCTTTCCCTCCTACTAGCTATTGACCATTCAGCTCTTTATTAAACTAATCACAGTGACACATCTTCACACAGTGTAAACAAATATTTCACAACAGAGATTCACCTGCCTCTGCCTCCTGAGTGCTAGGATTAAAAGTGTGTGCTATCACCACCCAGCTATCACACAGACACTCTTAAAGCCAAAAAGAACTTATTTATTGCTGGCCCCAGTAGCTGTACAGTAACTTGCCTAAATCATGCAGCTCCAGCCTTATGGTCCTCCAGTTAGTAAGAAGTAGAACTACAGAAGCCAAAAGGCAAGGTTAGTACATTTAGGGTCTTTCCTGGAACTATGGACTAGGTTTTTGATGGACTAGGTTTTGTTCCTGTTTTGGCAAGTGCTGGGACCTATGTGCTGAGTTTTAAGGTCATAATGGTGTCTTTAACATGGTGTCGGTTGTGCTAAGGTCTGGGAGCCTCTTCCAGCTGTTTTTGTAGAGAGTCTGAGTTTGGTTCCTAGCACCTACTTTGGGTGGCTTACAACTGCCTGTAACTCCAGCTCCAGGATGACCTAAGAAGCTGCCAGCACAAAGAACTTTGAAGTTACCATCAGTACAGCCATCAGTATGGTACAGAGGAAACAAAAGAAGCACAGGGAAATACTTGTGGACAAACCATTCTTTTAGAAAGGGCTGTTTTGCAGATCAATATTGAACTTCCACTTTAGAGGAACAGTGGGCAGTAAAGAAGTCACTGTATGTGAAATTCCTTACTTGATGGTAAGGTGCTAGCTACACAAGACTGACAACCTGAGTTCGATCCCCAGAACCCACATAAAAGTTAGATGAGGTTATACACATCTGTAAGAGCCCACATAAAAGTTGGATGAGGTGGTACACATCTGTAAGAGCCCACATAAAAGTTGGATGAGGTGGTATACATCTGTAAGAGCCCACATAAAAGTTGGATGAGGTGGTATACATCTGTAAGCTCAGCACCTCTGTGGAGAGATGGGAGAATGCCCTGCAGATCTAGGACCACCTACCTGAAGTGAGTCCTGAAGTAGCAGAAAGAAGTGAGACCCTGACTCAGCATGGCAGTGGTGGCACACATCTTTAATTCTAGCACTCGGGAGGCAGAGGCAGGTGGATCTCTGAGTTTGAGGCCAGCCTGGTCTACAGAGTGAGTTCCAGGACAGTCAGAGCTACACACAGAAACCCCATTTCAAAAAACAATAAATAAATAAATAAAACATTTTGCCTAATTATATGCTCTTTGTTTTGTTTTGTGATCTTACATACCCAGGCTGGGCTGTGTTCTGGGTGTAGCCAAGAGTGACCTGAACTTCTGGTTCTCCTGCCTCTACTCCCAATTGCTGGGATTATAGCCTGTGCCACCATACCTGGATTTAAAACATGTTTATAAAATAAAACAAAGACTGTAGTGTTTATAGAAGGATGGTTTTTTAATTTAAGATTATGTTATTTTAGTGTTTTGCCTGCATGTGCATCATGTTTGGGTCTGGTGCCAGAGGAGGCCAGAAGAAGGTGTGGAACCCCTGGACCTGGAGTTACAGTCAGCTGTGAGTCACTCTGTGGGTCCTGAGGACTGAACCACAGTCTTCAGCATGCATTTTTGACTCACAGCTTTTCTAGCTTCTCCAGTGATTTTTAGCTATTAAAAAAAAGTAACACTGAAAGCTGGGTGTGGTGTCACATGCCTTTAATATCCTAGCACTCAGGAGGCAGAAGCAGGCAGATCTTTGTGAGTTCAAGGCCAGCCTGGTCTACAAAGAGAGTTCCATGACAGTCAGAGCTCTTACACAGAGAAACCCTGTCTCAGGAAAAAAAAAAAAAATTAAAAAAACTGACCACTTTTCCGGAGGACCTGGGTTCAATTCTCAGCACCCACATGGCAGCTCACAACTGTCTGTAACTCCAAGAGCTAACATTCTCACACAGACCAGCATGCAGGTAAAAGACTAAATTTTAAAATCAGGTGTGGTGGTGAATAGGAGGCAGAGGCAGAGGCAGAGGCAGGCAGATCTCTGAGTTTGAGGACAGCCTGGTCTACGGAGCAAGTTCTAGGATAGCCAGGGCTACACAGAGAAACTCTGTCTTGAAAAATAAAACAAAAACACTAAACTAAATAAAAATGTTAACCAAATATAGGTAACCTCTCCATACTGTGTTCACATACATGCTTTCATATATATATATTTTACATCCTGGCCACAGTGTCTCCTCCCTCCTCTCCTCCCAGTCCCTCCCCCCATAATGTGTTCTTGAAAGTATACAGGAGACTAGAGTGACTACAAACTGATACAATATTAGGTTTCTTTCTTTAAAAAAAAAAAAAAAAACACCCTAATTTTATGTGTATACAAGTATGCTTGAATGCGTGTGTATGGACCATATGTGTGCAGGAGCTTTCATGTGTATATATGTGTGCCTGGGTGTGTGTATATGTACCATGTGTGTGCAGGAGCTTTTGGAAGTCAGAAGAGGAGTTGGATCCCCTGAACCGGAGTTATAATGGCTATGAGCCACCACGTGGGTGCTGGAATCAAACCTGGGTCTTCTGCGAGAGCAGCCAGTGCTCTTATTGCTGAGCCGTCTCTCCAGCCCCCATCATAGAGTTTCTTTCTCCAGAGAGTCAAAACTTTCAGTTACAGCTCAATATGTAAAAGTTGTATTTTATTTTATTACATTGGTGTTCATGCATGCTAGTGTGCAGGTCACACACAACTTTTAGGAGGTGGTTCTTTTCTTCAACCATGTGGGTCCCAGGGGTTAAGGGCATTTGTCCCCATGCCCCACTCCCACACCTTACCTTCTAAGAGCAGGCTCTGGTAATAACATGTAACTTTCTGTACGCTCTTCATTCCTTTCCCGAATCGCTCAGTGGTCAGCTGAGAATGTACGAGCCCCCGACTGAGATGATCTTGGCTTGGCACCGGAAGTGTGCTTTCCAAGCGCTGCGGGTGTGGGAGGCCTGTGGTTCCCGTGACTCACATCAGCACCTTAAGTCTCCAACTTCCATGCATGGCTATAAATCAAGAAGGGCTAAAATGCAATAAAATATTCAAATGTTCCTTAAGAGGAAGACATTGCTGAAGCTGGCAGTGTCTCCAAGTGAATCACTGCATGACTGCCTGGCAGGGTTCTGCAAAAGGAACTCTCCTTACCGATGTGTGGGAAGCTGGGGTGCTGGTTTCTTCTCCACTGGGCTCTGAAAAACATTTTGGGCCATGAAATACACTGTTTTTCCTCCCTCCCTCCCTCCTTCCCTCTCTTCCTCCCTCCCTCCCTCCCTCCATCCCTTCCTTTCTCCCTCCCTTCCTCCCTTTTCCCCTCCCTCCCTCCCTTCCTTCCTTTCTTCCTTTTTTTCTCTCTTTCTCTTTTTTTGGGGGGGTGGGGTGGGATGTCTTTTTGAGACAGGGTTTCTCTGTAGCCCTGGCTGTGCTGGAACTCACTATGTAGACCAGGCTATCCTCAAACTCATAGACATCTGTCTGCCTCTGCTTCCTGCATGCTGGGATTGCTGGGATTAAGGGCATGCTGTTACGTCCTATGTAATCTGTGCTCTGTGTGATCATGTAATCTATGCACATGCGTGGCGTAGCTACGTAAGCCCATATGCACATGTGCATCAAAAGTGGGCTACAGACCCCCTCCCTCCTCTCTCTCCTTGCATGACTATTTCTCTTGTGCCTAAGCACTCCCTTCTGTTCCCTTCCCTTAATAAACTCTTAAATAGTGGGTTTTGCTGTAACTTGTGGCTTTTCTTGCACAGTAAACAGTGCTGCTTAATGCATAATACAACACCGTATAATAAACAACACGTTACCACACCTGGCTATATTCTGTCACTTAGATCTATAAAATTTTGTCTTTTTTTCCCCCACTTTTTTCCCTAAGGAAAGAGAGCATAGCAGGTACAATTACAAATTTCCTTCAAGTCTTGCCTCTCCTTTAAAAGGGTCACATAAAAAACTCAGTAAATTAGCCGGGCGGTGGTGGCACACGCCTTTAATCCCAGCACTCGGGAGGCAGAGCCAGGCGGATCTCTGTGAGTTCGAGGCCAGCCTGGGCTACCAAGTAAGTTCCAGGAAAGGCGCAAAGCTACACAGAGAAACCCTGTCTCGAAAAAAAACAAACAAACAAACAAAACTCAGTAAATTAATCCTTGAGAAACAAAATCAAGGCTGGGCAGTGGTGGTGACACAGACCATACACACACACACATGCACACACACATGCACATACACACACACACACACATACACACACATATACACACATATGCACACACACATACACACGCACACACACGCACACATACACACAAACATATGCACACACACATGCGCACACAGACACACACACTCAGTCCTTTCAGTGTTGTATCTATGCACATGTGTTTAGGGATGCACACTTGGGATTGGCTAGCCTATCAGGAGCTTGTCCCTTGAGAAACCTGATTCTCCTCTCAGCAGCCAATGATCACGTATAGCTCTTCCTCTGTGGGCGGGACCTTGGAAGAGGACCAGAAGATTCAGAGGACCAGGATGCCTACTGCAAGGTAGTGTCCTCTAGAGAAGAACTCCCAACAGCATGGTTGTGTAAAAAGACCTGCATGTTGACACCAGCTACATGTCAAAATATACCCTTAATTTTTTTCAGCTATTTTTTAGTATTTCTTCTTTTTTAAAAAAGATTTATTAGTCCAGCAATGGTGGTGCCAGCCTTTAATCCCAGCACTCAGGAGGCAGAGGCAGGTGGATCTAAGTGTGTTCAAGGTCAGCCTGGTCTGCAGAGAGAGTTCTAGGACAGCCAGGGTCACAGAGAAACCCTGTCTGGAGAAAAAAAAAAATGATTGATTGGTTTGTGTGTGTGTGTGTGTGTGTGTGTGTTTGTGTGTGTGTGTGTGTGTGTGTGTGTGTGTGTGTGTGTGTGCCTGTGGACAGATTCCTTCAGAGCCCAGAGGGTGTTGGATCCCCTGAAACTGGAGTTGTAGGTAGTTATGAGCCACCTATTGGGGTGCTAGGCCCCTAGGTTTTCTGCAAGAACAGTAAGAGCCCTTAAGCACTGAGTCATCTCTCCAGCACCTACATTTATTTCCCTATTCACAAAAAAAAAAAGTGTATGAGAGTGTGTTGACATGTGTGTATGGACAACCAAATGTGTGCCTGAAAGCCACAGAGGCCAGCACGGGTTTTAAATACACGGTGCTGGTTACCATGCAGAAAGGTCAGAGGCACAACAAAACCCAGTATCAGAGCTTTATTGGGGGGGCGGGGACAGCAGAGAGTAACCAGGCCTGGGAAGAGGCACATACAGAGAGAGAGAGAGAGAGAGAGAGAGAGAGAGAGAGAGAGAGAGAGAGAGAGGAGGAGAAGTGGGGGAGGAGGAGCAGAGAAGAGAGGAGGAGTCTGTGACCAGCTTTTTTTTTATTAAAGAGATTTTCTATTCATTTTACATACCAACCACAGATCCCCCTCTCCTCCCTCCTCCCGCCCCCCCCCCCCCCCCCGGCCTCCTCCCATCCCACCCCCAATCCCACCTCCTCCAAGGCAAGGTCTCCCATGGGGAGTCAGCAGAGCCTGGTACATTCAGTTGAGGCAGGTCCAAGCCCCTCCTTCCTGCACCAAGGCTGTGCAAAGTGTCTCACCATAGACACTGGGCTCCAAAAAGCCGGCTCATACACTAGGGACAGGTCCTGATCCCACTGCCTAGGATCAGTTCAAGCTAAACAACTGTCTCAGTTATCCAGAGGGCCTAGTCCCTGTGACCCACTTTTTAAGGATTTCTCTGCACATGCGCATGTGGGCTTATGGAGCTACGCCACGCATGCGCAGGTTGTGTGACCACACCACGTGCGTTATATAATCACGCAGCACACGGATGACATAATATGTAAGATCCCTTGCTTAGCTACTGAACTGTGCATGTGTGGTCATGCAGCTGGAGGAGTGGCAGAATCCTAACAGCCAGAAAGCATGTTGTTATGCCCAGATCTCAGGGAGCCCCAAAAGACCACCACAGGAGACTGAATCTCATATGTAAAAGAAAAGAGCCTTTATTTCAAGCTCAGAGCTTGGTCTCTCTGTCCAACCCAGCAGTGAGAGCAGAAAACCCCAAGCCCAGTCAGGGTAGGTTTTTATCATAGCAGAGGTTGGGGTGAGAGGATTCCCAGGGTTCAGGACCCTGATTGGCTGACATTTGTCTAGGGGTTGGGAATGTTTGGAATGTCAGGTATTTCCCCTCAGATGCAGGCCCTCCCTGGGTGGAGTCAGCTCATAGCTTCTCCTGGATCTGGGTGTTGCCTGCCAGTAAGCCTGTCACAGAAGCTGTGTCTGGGCCTCTAAACCTGTCATGGCAGTTGTGTGGACAAGCTGTTTTGGGTCCCCCTCAACAGTGTCAGATCCCCTGGACCTGGAGTTACAGACAGTGGTGAACTGCCATGTGGGTGCTGACAACTGAACCCTGGTCCTCTGCAAGAGCAGCCAGTGCTCTTAACTGCTGAGCCATCTCTCCAGGCACTAAAACATCACTTTTTGATGGCAAAATTTTTTGGAGGTAAGATCATCTCATGTAGTCCAGGCAGGCCTTGAACTCCCTATGTAGTTGAAGATAACCTTGAGCTTCTGAGCCTCCCATTTCTCCTCTTCAGCACTGAGGTCGCTGCTGTACATCACTGTTTTGTTCATACAGAATGAGCTAGTTGTTGTTTTTCCACCTAGTTTCTATGTCCATCATGGAACTCCCTTTGTAGACCAGGCTGGCCTCGAACTCACAGAGATCTGCCTGTCTCTGCCTCCTGCGTGCTGGGATTAAAGCTGTGCGGCACCACTGTCCAGCTGCAGAATTAGCCTTTACAGGTTTAATGGGGAAGTGGAATTTCATAGCCGGAAGGCGTTTGAAGTCAACTTGAACTAGTCTTTTTACACTCCCCAACTAAGGACTAGAGAGGCCAAGCAACTGGCTGAGGGTCTCACAGCTAATCCATGACATAACTAGAGTTCGATCCTGCATGACATCTGTGGTGATGTATTGTGTCCCCCAATAAAATTCATCTGAGGATCAGAGGAAAAAGCCAGCCACTATAGTAAACACAGAAGTCAGGCAATGGTAACACATGTCTTTAATCCTATCATTCAGGAGGTAGGGATCTGTCTGGATCTCTGTGAGTTCAAAGTCACACTGGGAACAGAGCCAAGTGTGGTGACACATGCCTTTAATTCCAGCACTAACCACAGAGGTCTTGAGGTCTGTACAGACAGACAGGAAGTGACAGAGCTGGGCAGGAAGAGGAAGTGATGTAGCTGGACAGAGAGAGCAAATGATATACCAGAACAGAAAGGCATATAGGCATGGGTATACAGGAAGTAGGTCTCTTTGAAGACTGAGGTGTCGGTGAGGTGAGGTTAGCTTGTGGCTTTTCCTATTCCTCTGCTCTCTCAGGTTTTCACCCCTATATCTGACTCTGTGTTTTTTATTTAATAAGACCTTTTAAGATTCATCTACAGACATCATCTCCAAAAACTGGTAAAGAAGAGAGGCTTTGGTGAGGGACCGCTGGTCCAAAGCACAGTGCAGCTTACAGAGGAGTGAGAATAGCAATCTTAATGTGTTAGGGGTAGTGGCTAAAAAAGGAGCCAGATGGTCACGTGTTTGTGACTGTTCTCCTTTCCGAAGAGTCTGGAGACCTTCAAAAGTTAAGAAACGTGCAGTGGTTGTGCCCCAGACCATGGCCTCTAATAGTGGCTTGAAGGTCAGCTGCTGCCTGCAGCCACGACCTCAACCACCAGGGACTTTTTGCTGTCCTGAGCTGGTACTGGGATTGCAGTAAATGAAACAGTTCCAGGGCATCAAGATTGTGAGGGCCTAGAAGACTGTGCAGTCAGTCTGGGCCACACCGATTCCTACCCTCCCTCCTCATCTCTCAGAAGGCCTCAGTCTCAGGGACTATTTTTTTTATAGTCTAAAGCAGGTGTTGACCTCTGTTTGCTGTAATTTAAATAGTAAGCAGAAACAATGCATTTAAATCCTGCTTCCTTGTTGAAATGGAAGTTTAGGTTAGATTATATTAAACAAATCATTGGGAAGTTTTTGCAAGGGAATTTTTGTCTACTTAGTCAATCATTTTTGATTGCAGGATGCAATCCCTATGCCACATCCCTAGCTACACAGGATTACACACTCCGGAAAAGAACTTTGAAACAAGGCTGATGTCATTTTGTTCATGATGTTTATTTTAGCATCCTTTCCAGTTTTACCCATGGGGGGAAAATAACAAATTGCTCTTTTAAAAACAAACTGTGTTAACATTTGGAGTCCATTCTGATTTAAACAAATGACTGAAAAAATAAATAAAATGGGGAGAAGAGGAAAATCCTCCATGCATAAAAATTCCAAATAGTTTCTGTAGCTGCTTTGCCCAGAGGAAATGGTGCACAGTCCCACTCATTTCTGTAACTACATTGCCTGGAGGATGTGGTGCACAGTTCCCACTGTGTGGCTACACACAGTGCCTGCCTTCAGGAGAGCACAGAGTGGGAGAATGCCTGAAGTGCAGAAACTGGTCCTGTCAGGTAGCTTTCCCTCAAAAGGAGGCACCTCAGATAACCAACTGAAAAAGAGAAAGGTTTGCTTTGACTCATGCCTTTAAAAGTGTCAGTCCATGATTAAGTGACTGTTTCTTTGGGCCATGGTGGGAGAGCAAAACCACTCCCCTCATAGCCTGGAGGTGAAAGATGGGAGGAGAAAGGGGTTCAAGCCCCATACCCTTTAGAGGGGAGTAACAACACTGGCCCAAGGTCGCACAAGATCCCATCTCTCAAAGGTCTTGGCCACTACCTTCAACCAAACTTTTACCTCATGGATGTAACTGGAGATGGAGTTTCCTGTCCCATATGCCTAATTATACCTGGCATAATTGAAATAACCACTCAGAGGCTTATATTCATTATAAATGTTTGGCCAATGGCTCAGGCTTATTACTAGCCAGCTCTTACATTTAAATTAACCCATTTCTATCAATCTATGCATCATCACATGGCCCATGACCTACTGGTTCTCTGACATCTTGTTCCTTGGGTGGCTCAATCACGTCTGTGCTGACTCTGCCCTCCTTCTCCCTGTATCTCTGTTTGTCTTTCCTGTCCAGTCTTATTCTGCCTGGTTATAAGCCAAGACAACTTTATTATCAACCAATGAAAGAAACACTATTCACAGTGAACAGGAGGACATCCCATGGCATTTCCACCTTCCTGTCTAATCTAAAAGGAAGATTTTTAACTGTAACATAGTAAAATTATATACAACAAAAACAGTTATCAAGTAAGAATCATTTACAATAGTCAGTCTATTTGTATTTGGCAAAATTAAAGAAAATGCTCTAATATATCCTATCTTTGTGAGTCTAAAGTTTCATATATAATTTACCTTTTATCATAACTAAGGAAAACTACAATTATAACTATCTAGTCTTCAACTCCACCAAAGATCCCAGAAGGATATAATATGACCTGAGTAAACAGGAAGTACATTGCAAGCAACTTCCAAAACTCTAGAAATGACAGAGACATCTGGCTGTCTGGACAATCACCCAAAGTTCTTCTGTAATACTGGGCATCCATCCATCTTCAGACTACAGGCCTAGAGTATCTGGCAGACTTTTTAGTGAAACAGGAAATTTGAAGGACTGTCCCGCCTATATAGGTAAAGTTCATCAGTCACTTTCCTCTGTATCCTGCAGAATGTCTGACATTTTCTTCTGTGAAGCAGGAATCTGAAGGGCCATCCTGCCTTGTTTTGGCAAAGTTTAGCAGTCACTTTCCTGTGGGTCCTGCATGTCCAGTTTATACAGCATACTGTCAAATAGTCCAGTCAAAAGCAGTTTCTTACCCAAAGGGCTAACCTTGCCATATTGAAAGCAAAATCCATAAGGAGTTTCTTTGATGCCCAACATCCTCTTTGAAGTAATTGGTGTTGCCAGGAGCAGATGTATCTCACTGTCGAGAAAAGTCTAAGTTCTTAAAACATTTTAAATGCCATATTCTGTAGGTCTTTGAAGTGTTTGAAGATTACTTATCTAATTGAAATATATCTTTGTATACCTAGAAAACCTAACTAATATGGCTATAAGTTTGACTATTATAGATGACAAACTCTTAATCTTATTTTTAATTATACATTATGCTTTTAAATGAGCTACATAAACATAATAACTTAAACAATAGTAGAAATAACTAAATTGACTTTAAATTTGTATCATTAAACTAAAATCCATACCAATGTAAAATATTTTGAGATTAACAGTTGTTTTTTTGGATTAAAGTAGATTCAATAATCTACCCTTTTTTCATGTAGAATCTACCTTTCCCCCCATCATTTCTATATCATACCTCCTTTCTTTCTTAGAAAGAGATTGACTATGACCATTAACAATTTATAACCAACCCCCCTTATATGAAAATAAACATTTGTAAATAATATTTTGAGAATTTGGGTGTAGTTCTCTAGACAACTTCTTGTTGATTAGGGGTACTGGTAATCTTATGGAGACCCTGAGAAAATTTAGAACTGTGGTGCAAGTCCTAGGAAGACCAGTTATAACCTTTGTTGATAAATATCACCTGTCAAGGTTCTGGAGGTCTCCCTTTGTAGCATGAATTCTAATTGGTCTTAATAATGAAAACCCAGAGTCAGACATGGGGTAAATGCTAAAAGATCAGAGAAGTAAAGAAGCCAGCTACTAGAGAGACTTCTTACCTCTACCAAATCCTCAGACCAAAAGGGGCCAAGTTCTTGTCTCCACCCCACCTTATCACTTCCTCTCTCTGCCTAGTCATATCACTTTCTATCTGTCTGTAGAGACCTCCAGACCTCTATGGTTAACTAATGGCCAGCTCCACCCTCTGATCTTTAGGCAATCTTTATTTGTTAAAGCACAAAGAAAATTTCACCACATTTCTCCTTTTTTTTTGTCTAAAATAAAAAAGAATGTTATAATAATATAAGAAAAATTATATACAATAGGTTCAATAACTATACATAATATATACAGGCAATAAATACATCAACAATGTCTAGTCCATTAACAATTGACAAATTCAGAGAAAATATTCTATTATTAGGTATAACAAAGGTTATACCTAATTCACTTTTTAGTCTAACTTGCATTACCAAAACTATCTTTTAATGTCTCTAAAGCTTATACACTTTACACCTCTTTAGTGAATTTCTTTTTTAAATTTGATAACAAGGAAATCTATAACTATAACTATAAAGTCTTCAACTCTATCAGAGACCTGAGAAGGAAATAATATTACCTGAGTAAGCAGGAAGTGCAAGCAAGCAACTTCCAAAAAATGTGAGAAATGACAGAAACATCTACACCTGGCTTCCTGGACAGTCACTCATGGTCCCTACGTAATGTTGGGGCATCCATCTTTGGCCTACAGGCCTAGAATATTTGACAGACTTTTCTATGAAGCAGGATTTTTGAAGGACTGTCCACCTTATCTTGGCAAAATTCAGCAGTCACTCTCTTTTGTGTCTTGCTTGTCCAATTTGGATAGCATACTGTCAGCAGTCAAGGCAAGGGCACTTTCTTGCCCAGTGGCTAACTTTTGCCACAAAGAAAGTAAACTCCACATGGAGTTTCTTTGATGCCCATCATCTTCTCTGAAGTAGATTGGTGCTGCCAGGAGCAGACATGTCTCATTGTCTTAAAAAAAAAGAGAAAAGAAAAAAATAATCTATGCTATTAAAACATCTTAAATGCCTTATTCTGTAGATCTCTGGAGTGTTTGAAGACCACCTGTCTACCTAAAATATATCTGTTTGACCTTGAAAACATGCCTAACATAACTACACATATAATTGTAATAGGTGACTAACTACTAACCTGCATTTCTTTATTTTATTTATCCTAAATAGTTTGTAATAATAACTTTCAAAGACTAGAAATCTGCATTACATTGTTAAATGAGATGTATAGGTACAATACCTTGTATAAGACTAGAAATGTATGTACAGTATATTCTAACAACTTTGTATCAATAAAGCTTGCTTGAAGATCAGTGGGTGGAGCTGGCCATTAGTTAACCCTAGAGGTCTGGAGGTCTGTACAGACAAACAGAAAGTTATATGGCTGGACAGAGAGAGGAAGTGATAAAATGAGGTGGAGACAGGAGCTCGGTCCCTTTCAGTCTAAGGATTCAGTAGAGGTAACAAGTCTCTCTAGTGACTGGCTCCTTTACTTCTCTGATCTTTCAGCATTTACCCCTATATCTGACTCCAGGCTTTTATTATTAAATTAGATTAGAATTCTCACTACATCCCTTTATCAAACCCAATCCATCTTAGCCTGGAAGGAATCTACAGCCTTTTGTTTCCTGTGGAAACAAAATCAAAACTACTTTTCCAAAGCAATGGATCTTTTAAGTTCCATTTTACAAATATATTTTTGACTTCTATTTTAAAGTTAAGTTATTCTTAAACTATCTAGGCTGGAATATTTCATCAATCCCCCTTTCAATCTCCTGTCTCTTAGCAGCTGTTGTTTGCTTATCAGCATTGAAAACTTCAAAATCAACACAATACTATACAGGATCCAGACTCCCTGTGTATTTTCCATCCCCATGGGGCTCATTTTCTTTATATTACTTTACTTCTCTCTTTAAATATTTTACTTATTTTAAACTATTCATTTTTTTCTATGACTATACCCTTTTTCTTTTCTTAAGCCTATGCACATTTCTCAAACATACTATGACCCTTTAGAAGCGTTTTTGTCTGAATCTGTTTTTTTGTGTATTTTAACCCTTTGTCTGTATGAGTAAAAACTAAATCTGCCATACAGCATGCTGTGCAGCTTGAAAATGCCTTTGTGTTCCACAGCAGGAATCTGACATGATGTAGCTCAAGCCTGCATGCCATGGTGTCTCTGTACCATGGCTCACATGAAAGACAAGGAAGCCCAGTTTCGCTCCATTTCTCTGTGTTAGAACCTTCTTTTTTTAAAGATTTCTCAGGCTTTATGTGGATGTATGGGTGGCATGTTCCCAAATAATTGACTCAGAGGCTTAATATGTATTATAAATGCTTGGCCAGTAGCTCAGGCTCACTACTAACTAGCTCTTACACTTAAATTAACCCATAATTCTTTTTTTAAAATTCATTTAAAATTTTTAATTTCTTTACCTTTATAGTCTCTGGTAAAGAGAAAGGCTTTGCCTGGGATCTGTGAACTCAAGTTTCAACCTGCTGATGGCTTTGGCTCTCCACAACCTGATGTAGTTCCTGCCATCAGAGCCTGGCCTCCCCCTTGCAGGTCTGCCCTTCTCTTGAGTCTCTTTCACACATGCATCTAGTGATTGGCTCTAACAGGTGGCCCAGTCTGTCCCATCTTCCAGGTCACTTCCGTGTTTGCATGCTTAAATAGGATGTTAGTTACTCTTCTCATTGATCGGACATGAACACATTAGGGGAGGGATTTGTCTTAGCGAACAGTTTCAGAGGGCGCAGTCCATCATGGTAGGGGAGGCATGATGGTTAGGGACGCTCTATATGAGGCTGCGGGTCCTCCGTTTTTGGTGACCTTCACCCTACTTCCTCCTCAGCCTCGGCATCTCAGCTTCTGGTCACATCTGGGTCCGATGCCAGCCCTAGACACATAATTCTTATCAATGCTTTGCCACATGATTCGTGGCTTGTTACTTCATTTTCTACATATCTTGCTTCCTCAGCTGCTGGCTGGCATCTCCTGACTCTGCCCTTCCTCTTCCTATATCTCTGTTTGGCTTTCCGGCCCAGCCTTTCCTGCCTGGCTATAGGCTGAACCGGCTTTATTTATCAACCAATGAGAGCAACACATTCACAGCATACAGAATGACCATCCCACAGCACCTTTGAGGGAACATTCTAGATCCAAGCCGTAGAATCCACTTTCTTCTGAAAACAGTTAGGTACCACATAATGTTTTGCCTAATGGTGTGCCACCCATGTAATGATGGCTCCCAAACTTGTATGAGATGAAAACTATGACAGCCAAGCACTGATGTAGCCATTGTAAGATGGAATAGCATATTACTAGGATTTTTTTTTTTTTGGAGATGCTGATGTAAATGAGCCCACCACACTGCTGTTGGTGGAAAAGGATAGCCCATACAATCATACTTGTACAACATAATGTCTGACTCCAGCTGTGCTACTGGCTTATATGTTTACTATTCATACTAAACTATTTTCCTGGGTAAACATGAACAAATGTGTATTTGCTGCGGATAGGGCACTAGTCACAGACTAAAGAAATGATCTCAACAGAATATAACTTGATTTTTTCTGGCAGCATAGTGGCTTCACATGAATCTACAGATATTTTAATTGTTGTCTGCTGCCCCATGGCCCCACAGTCAGTGTCCTACCAGCCACTCAGGTCATGGTCTGGCGGGGCTTCCAGTTCCACTGCCCTGGCTCTGACTCTGCTGTGGCCATGGAAATGTATGTTTAAATTAAGTCTCTATCATTTTATTTACCAATAAGACTCATAAGTCAAAGGCTGGGGTAAAAACCTGCTAGCTCAGAGAGGCTGAGTAACAACTAGCTGACCTTGCAATTTGGCCAGAGACACTGCAAAAAAAATGTCTCTTCCCTTGTCCTAGAACCAAGAGATCTCAAACTCTAGTCCCTGCCCGTTCCTTTCTGTGCATCTTCTCTATCCAAATTGCTGGCTTCTCTATGGCCAATTCTGGTCAGCCAGTCACTGGCTCTGCACCCTGATTCAAGGTAAACTTTATTGGGCAGTCTCAGGAGTGTCAAGTGCAATCAAAATATCTCACAACAAAGCTTGGCTGGGCGGTGGTGGTGCACGCCTTTAATCCCAGCACTCGGGAGGCAGAGGCAGGCGGATCTCTGTGAGTTTGAGGCCAGCCTGGACTACAGAGTGAGTTCCAGGAAGGGCGCAAAGCTACACAGACAAACCCTGTCTCAAAAAAACAAAACAAAACAAAACAAAACAAAAACAAAAACAACTTGCTGAGCCAATGAGCTCTCTGGGGCTGCTTAAAAGAACATGGTGGGGGTTATTTGCAGGAGTGTGGGTGACCCAAAGGTAGCTGCATCCTGAGTCTTCTAAATGTTATGTATTTCCTACCTGCAGAATGTGTCAATTCTGAGGAAATAGCTCTATGAGACTATGCTATAATTTTTAAACATTATTTTAGTTAAGACACAGTGCTTCTACTTACAAAGAAAAGCCTGGCTAGGTGTGGTTGGGAGGCAGAGACAGGCAGATTTTTGTGACTTTGAGGCCATCCTGGTTTGCAGAGCAAGTTCCAGGACAGCCATGGCTGTTACACAGAGAAACCCTGTCTCAAATAAAATAAAATAAGCACACAAAAAAAAAAGGAAAAAAAGGAAAGAAAATGAAAAAAAGTCTGCTGTTACACACATGCACACACACACACACACACACACACACACACACACACAGATGAGTAAATATATTTAAAACTTTAAAAATTTTTCTTAGACCTTGATGGCCATGACCTATCCATCTCCTGGGATTTAGCAGCCCTGTAGCACAGGGCCCTGCTTACAGAGTTCTGAGGTGTCCTGTCTGAGGGAGGAAGCCCTGTGTAAGCAACAGCAGGCAGGCAGCTTCCACTCTCACAGGGTACATCAGCCTTTAGTGCTGGCTGAGACGAGGGTGGGGGTGTCGGGTAGGGTGAGGTGTCTGAGAATGGCTGACTTCCAATTCTACAACAAAGAAAATCCCAGGAGAATTGGGACAAGCTGGCCACCTTCAGCAGCATTGTCTGGTTGTTTCTACCTCCATCCAGCTCTGCAGAGTGACCAGAAGGACCAGGCAAATGTGGTCCTGTCATTGCCTGGCTAAAACCCTTGATGGTGCACTCCCCCTTGTGCCCTAGAAACTCCTGGTGTCACCTCTCCCCAAAGCATTACAGCCAAGCCTCTTACAGGAGTTCTTTAGGACCCAGTCCCTGCTGTCCTTCCTGGCTTTGTTGCTCACTGGGTGTCCTCCTCTCTCTGGCCCAGCTCCAGCTGCACTGTGGCATGGATGAGCCCTGCCAACAAAAGATCATGTCAGGTCTTCATGAAACCCAGAAACTCCTCCTGGCCTCCGGGGTCTGTCTGTAGCTGTCTCTTCCTTGATGCGTCCTCTGCTGAGTTTTCTCTGATTCCCCTGGTTTGAATTAGGGTTTGTGTTTGTTAGGGTGATTTCTGGCTACTAAAATGGAGACGTGAGCACTCTGGTTTAACAAGAGGATTAAATTCTCTTCCAAGTGAAATGAATGTGGAGATAGAGTAGCAAAGGCCATTTGACAGTTTCCCAACCCCCCTTCCTCTCTCTCTCTGTGTGTGTGTGTGTGTGTGTGTGTGTGTGTGTGTGTGTGTTATCCTAATTCTATTCTTCACCTCTGTCACTTTGCTGTCTCAGAGCCACATGTCACATTGACCCCTTCAAGCTACCCTGCCCTACACCACAGAGCAGGACCATAATTAATCTCTGCCCACATCTGGCTCCAGAAAATACTCCTAGAGAACATCATTTGCCCCAAATACATCCACCTGTTCGGTTATGGTGACCTTACTCTGCACTCTGCCAACATTCATACTCTGTCCCAGAATTATTCCTTATTCCCTAAAGATGAGGAAAAGGCTCACATACTTCTCTGATGACTGACAAGCACAGCATTGACCTACATCTAACACGATAATTTCTGTTTTTAATTGATGCATAATAATTATATGTATTTAAGGAGACATATGATGTTTGATACATACATGCATTGGTAACAATTAAATCATTCAGTATTTAGCATATCTGTCACCTCATATCTTTATCATTTCTTTGTGGTAAGAACACTCAAATTTTTTCTTAGTTGTTTTGAAATATTCACACCAGGATGAACCACAGTCCCCCTTACCATGCAATCGATTCACACCAGGATGAACCACACAGTCCCCCTTACCATGCAATTGAACACCGGAGATAATTCATCCTGTGTGGCTTTGTACTTGCTGAGCAGCCTTCCCCCACACCGCCCTCTGAGCTGTCTTCTCCAGCTTCTGGAGCCACTAATCTCTGCTCCTGAGATCAGTTTCTGTAGATTTCACAGATGAGCTGGATCATTCAGCATTTATCGTCCTGTGGCTGGCTATTTCAATAACAGCTCCACCCATGTTGCCTCAGATAATAGGATCTCATCTTCCTAAAGGCTGAATTGTAGTGTGTTGTATATATGGGGCACTTTTTCTTTACTACTCGTCCACTGGTGGACTCTTAGTTGGTTACTTCCACCTTTGGCTATTTTGAGTAGCACTGCAGTAGACATGGGAGAGACCTCAACATTCTTTTTTTTTTTTTTTTTTGGTTACTGTCCTGGATCTCACCCTAGACCAGGCTGGCCTCGAACTCACAGAGATCTACCTGCCTCTCCCTCCCTCATACTGGGATTAAAGGTGTGCACCACCACCACCTGGCTAAAAGTTTTTCCTTTTTTTTATGTTTTTGAGTATTTTGCTTGTATGTATATATGTGCATCACATGCATGCAATGCTCTTAGAGACCAGAAGAGGGCATCAGATTCCCTGAAACTGGAGGTATATACAGTTGTGAGCTGCTAGGTAGGTACTGGGAATTGAGCCCGGGTCCTCTGAAAGCATAGCTAGTGGTTTTAGACTCAGGGCCACCTCTCCAGTGCCAGACCTCAACATTCTTAACATTATAGGGACCCAATACTATAGATAGAAAGGTGTAACCAGCGGGGCGGTGGTGGCGCACGCCTTTAATCCCAGCACTCGGGAGGCAGAGCCAGGCGGATCTCTGTGAGTTCGAGGCCAGCCTGGGCTACCAAGTGAGTTCCAGGAAAGGCACAAAGCTACACAGAGAAACCCTGTCTCGAAAAACAAAAACAAAAACAAAAACAAAAACAAAAACAAAAACAAAAACAAAAAAAAAAAAGAAAAGAAAGGTGTAACCAGAGGTGGAGCTTTCTGTCCTGTAAGCCTGATTATACCCAGCAGTCACTTCCCAAATTACCACTCAGAGACTTATATTAACTATGAATGCTTGGCTGATGGCTCAGGCTTATTACTAGCTAGCTCTTATGTTTAAATTAACCTATATTTCTTTTTTTTTTTTTTTTCCGGTTTTTCGAGGCAGGGTTTCTCTGTGTAGTTTTGCGCCTTTCCTGGAACTCACTTGGTAGCCCAGGCTGGCCTCGAACTCACAGAGATTCACCTGGCTCTGCCTCCCGAGTGCTGGGATTAAAGGCGTGCGCCACCACCGCCCGGCCCTATATTTCTTATCTATGCCTTGCCACTTGGTTCATGGCTTGTTACTTCATTTTCTACAGGTCTTGCTTCATTGGTGGCTGTCTGGTAGTTGCCCCAACTTCACCCTTATTCATCTCCATCTTCAATTTAATTGTACCACCTAACTTTATCTTGTCTCACCATTGGCCAAACAGCTTTATTATCAACCAATTAGAGCAACACATATTCACAGCATACAGAAGGACACCCCATAGCATTTTCCCCTTTCTGTCTAATCAAAAAGGAAGATTTTAAACTTTTGTTCTTGTTTTTGTTTTTGTTTTTTCAAGACAGGGTTTCTCTGTGTAGTTTTAGTGCCTGTCCTGAATCTCACTCTGTAGACCAGGCTGGCCTCGAACTCACAGAGATCCACCTGGCTCTGGGTCCCAAGTACTGGGATTAAAGGTGTGTGCAATCACCACCTGGCTTAGAAGAATTTAACTTTAACATGGTAAAATTACATACAACAAAACAGTTATCAAGCAAGAATTACAGTTACAATATTTAGTCTATTTGTATTTGACAAAATTAGAGAAAACATTCAATTATCTAGCTTATCTTGGTGAGTCTAAAGTTTCATATCTAATTCACCTTTTATCACAACTAAGGAAAACTATAATTATAACTATCTAGTCTTCAACTCCATCAAAGATCCCAGAAGGATATAATGTTACCTAATGACAGGGACATCAGGCTGCCTGGACAGTCACCCAAGATTTGGTCTGCAATGTTGGGGCATCCATCTTTGGCCTACAGGCCTAGCATGTCAACAGAATTTTCTGAGAAGCAGGAAATTTTGAAGGACTGTCCTATCCTGTCTTTGCAAAGTTTGGCAGTCACTTTTCCTTGTGTCCTGCTTGTCCAGATTGAGCAGCATAATTAGTGTCAGCAGTTGAGGCAAGGGCAGTCTCTTGCCCAAAAGGCCAGTTTTGTCAAAAGGAAAACAAACTCCATATGGAGTGTTTTTGTTGTTCATCATCCTCTCGGGAGTGGATTGGTGCTCCCAGGAGCAGATGTGTCTCACATCAAAAGAATTCTAAGTTATTAAAACATTTTAAATGCTATATTCTTTCTTTCTTTATTTTTTCAGTTTTTTGAGACTGGGTTTCTCTGTGTAGTTTTGGTGCCTGTCCTGGATCTCACTCTGTAGCCCAGGCTGGCCTCAAATTCATAGAGATCCACCTGGCTCTGCCTCCCGAGTGCTGGGATTAAAGTCATGCACCACCACCACCCAGCCTTACATGCCATATTCTATAGGTCTTTGAAGTGTTTGAAGATGACCTATCTAGAAAACCTAAGTAACATGACTGTAAGTTTGCTATTATACATGACTACTAATCTGTATTTATATATTACAATTTTAATATATAAATATATTTATATATTACAATTTTAAATGAGCTAAATAAATATAATACCCTAAACAAGAGTAAAAAAATATACATACAGGATAATAAAATTAACTTTAAATTTGTATCAACAAACCAAAATCCTTACCAACGTAAAATATGTAAGATTAATAGTTGGTTTTTTATTCAAGTTGATTCAATAATCTACCCTTTTATCCAATCATTTTGATATCATATCCCCCTTTCTTCTTTTAGAAAGAGATTGCCTATGATCAATAACAATTTATAACCAACCCCCTAAACAAAAATAAACATCCATAATCTATTTTTGGGGGATGTGGACATAGTTCTCTAGACTACTTTCTGTTGGTTGGTGGGTACTGGTAATCTTTTTGGATCCCTGAGAAAATTTAGGATAATTGTTAAGTCTTACTGGAGTATTTTGTGAGGTTTGATCATCTCAGTCAGCGACTGGAAGATGTTTTAGATGCTGGATCACCTGGACCATTTTTATTGGTGTCTGGTCCCCTTTGTTCTGAAAATATATTAACTTTTAAAGGTAACATACATCTCTGTATTAATACATACATATATATATATATATATATATATATATATATATATATATATATATATATATATATACTGTACATTGTACATAAACCAGTCAAAGATTTTTTTTTGTTTTATGTCTGAGCAGGTAAAATATATCACTGGGGCTACAGAGTGAGATCCAGGACAGGCACCAAAACTACACAGAGAAACCCTGTCTCAAAAAATTGAAAAAAATACATCACTTGTCTTGTAGTTACTTTAGGTTTATTTTCCCGTGTCTTTAGTTAGGATTTTAGGGGATCTTCCTCCATCAAACCTGATTTTCCTTAACTAAGAACGAATCCATAGCCTCTCATTTCCTGTGGAAATAAAAACACAACTTTTCCACAGAATGGCATACCTTTTGACTTAAGTTTTGGAGTCAACATATTTTTAAAATACATAGATTGGTTTAATATAGTAGTTTCCATAATCTAAGGTCTCTTAGTAGTTTTAACAGTCAAAAAATATAAAGACAACAATGTTAAAATATAGAATCCAAGCCAAGTGGTAGTAGTACATGCCTTTAATCCCAGCACTTGGGAGGCAGAGGCAGGTGGATTTCTGTGAGTTCAAGTACAGCCTGGGCTACAGAGTGAGTTTCAGGAAAGGCTCCAAAGCTACACAGAGAAGCCCCGTCTCAAAAAACCAGAAAAGAAAATATATATATATATAATCCAGCCTCTCTTTGTATTTTCCATTTTTATGTGGCTATTGTATTTTTTGTTACTCTATTCCTTTTTAAGAGCTTTACTATTATTTAATCTACTCTTTTTCTTCTCTCTCCCAAGACTATGTATTTTTTAAAACACACTGTAACCTATTTACAGGCCTTTTTGTCTGAATTTGTTGTTACTGTGTGTCTCTGACCCTTTTTTGTCTGTATGAGCAAAACCCAAAATCTGCCGCACAGCAGTTGGCTCAGCTCATGCTGGTGGCCCAAGCACGCTGGTGGCTCATTCCTGCAGGTGGGAGCTGGGAGATGTCTCTCTGTACCGTGGCTTCTAGGAAGCTGCTCTTAGCTCCATTTAAGCTCTCTCATGTTTTATGTGGATGGAGTTGCTGAATGCTGGAGTGATATCTAATCAGAGGGGAGTTTCTGCCCTACCAGGAACTCCCAAATACCCAGCAGCTGCTTTGTAAATTACCACACAGAGGCTTATATTAATTATAAATGTTTGATTGTTAGCTCAGGCTTGTTACTATCTAACTCTTTTTTTTTTTTTTAAAGATTTATTTATTATCTATACAGTGTCCTGCCTGCTTGTATGCCTTCACACCAGAAGAGGGCACCAGATGTCATTATAGATGGTTGTGAGCCACCATGTGGTTGCTGGGAATTGAACTCAGGACCTCTGGAAGAATAGTTACTGCTCTTAACCTCTGAGCCATCTCTCCAGTCCCCTATCTAACTCTTACAATTAAATTAACCCATAATTCTTATCTATGCTTAGCCATGTGCCTCATGGCTTGTTACCTCATTTTCTGCATGTCTTGCTTCCTTGGTGGCTGTCTGGCATCTTCCCCAACTCCACCCTTCTTCATCCCTATCTTCAGTTTGAATGTACTGCTTAACCTTATTCTGCCTCACCATTGGCCAAACAGTTTTATTATCAACCAATGAGAACAACACATATTCACAGTGTACAGAAGGACATCCCAAGCAGAAAGGGTAGCTGGCTGACTAGTAACTTAGGAAGAAAGTCAGCACTCATCAGTGCCAGGACAGGTACACAGTCTTTATAAAATGGGCAGCACTTCAACATGAATCCATCTGTTGTGTGGTCTCTGAGCTGTGAGTACCCAGGAATGGTGTAGCTGTGAAAACTTTTATATTGATTTCTGTAGTGACTCTACCAGTTTATATTTCAACCATAGTATCTTATCTTAGTCAGTGTTCTATTGCTGTGAAGAGATGTCATGACCATAGCAACTCTTTTTTTTTTTAAATTGGTTTTTTGAGACAGGGTTTCTCTGTATAGCTTTGCACCTTTCCTGGATCTCACTCTGTAGACCAGGCTGGCCTCAAACTCAAAAAGATCCACCTGCCTCTGCCTCCCGAGTGCTGGGATTAAAGGCATGCACCACCACTGCCTGGCCCCCAGCAACTCTTATAAAGGAAAGTACTGTGGGATATTGTTCTGTATGCTGTGAATATGTGTTGCTCTGATTGGTTAATAAATTGGCCTATGGCAGGGCAGGATGGAGCCAGGCAGGAAAATCCAAGAGAGACAGTGGGAAGAGAAAGGAGAATGAAGAACACACTGCTAGCTGCCACTAGGAAAAGCAAAATGTAAAGTACTAGTAAGCCACAAGACACGTGGCAAGGTATAGATTCATAGAAATGGGTTAATTTAAGATATAAGAGCTATAATTTAAAAATAATGTAAGCCTCTATGTTTATTTGGATCTGAGTGGACCTGAGAGAGATCAGAAGAATAGGAACATGTGAACCTCACCTCACCAACTCCGTAGCTTCCAAAAGGTGAGGCACTTCCTGTCTACCTACACCTATATGCCTAGTTGTTCTGCCCTCTGATTTGCTCTTTCAGGTTTTCACTCCTATGTCTGGCTCCATGTTTTCTATTAATAAGACTGTTTAGAAATTCGTCTGTAGTTGGCGCCCAACATGGGGCTCTCATATTTCCATAAGGCCTAAAAGAGTTTTAAAAAGGGCTTCTAAACATACAATAATGGAGCCGAACACTGCTTTCTATTTCATGTCTCATGTGGGTTGAGATATAAAGACACCAAGTTGCAGAGATGACGTAATAAAAAAGATTTGTGGGCTACATGCTGCTGAATGGAGGCATAGATCCACTGCTTCTGAGAGTTGGTGGTGTGCATGGCTCCCAGAGCTGTGGTAAATGTACCAACACCATGTTGGGAAGCTGAGATGAGTGGATCCAGGGCCAAAGCTGCCATTTCAGTCCTAGTCATGCTGCTGTTTAAAGCCATAGATTCACAATAAGACAGATTCAGATGGGATAAACCCTGAACAGTTTACAGTATTTGTAAAAAATGTATGTAGGCTTGGAAGAAAAAAGAAAATAAATATAGACAGTTATATAAAGAAATAGTTTTAAAAAATAGTCTTTAAAGGGACAGTAAAAGTAATATAAAAAATAAGCCACATAAAGATCGATATTACACAGAGAATTTGGGTTGTGTTGTCTTTGGGATTTTTTTAAGGGCAGAAAGACATTTGATTGTAAAGACTGCAGAGTTAAATCAATATATATTTTTAAAGGTATCTTGACTTCAAAATTTGTTTCTAAGGATACATTGCTTTGGAAAAGAGGTTCTGCTTTTGTTTCCACAGAAGATGAGAACCTATGGATTGCTTCTAGACTTATGTGGTTTGATCAAGGAAGACCCCCTGAGCGGTCTCCAACTGTTCCAACATCCAGATCAGCTTCAAGGCAACTGGCTCAGGCAATACAGCCTCACAGACTCTTTCTAAAGAAAAAAAGGGGATAGTATAGATAGGATGAAAGGGTAGATTATTGAACCTACTTTTAAAGAACAACAATTGGTTTAAAATGTTTTACAATGCTATAGATTTTAGTTTATTGATACAAATTTAAAGTTAATTTTGTTATACTATGTATATATTTCTATTCTCATTTAAGGTATTATGTTTATGTAACTCATTTAAATTGTAATGGATAACTAAGAAATACAGATTAATAATTAATCTTCTATGATAGTCAAACTTACAGTCATGTTAGTTAAGTTTTCTAGATATACATAGATATATTTCAATTAGGTAGGTAATCTTTAAACACTTCAAAGACCTACAGAATATGGCATTTAAAATGTTTTAAAAACTTAGACTTTTCTGGATAATGAGACATGTCTGCTCCTGGCAGCACCATTTACTTCAAGAAGAATGATGGGCATTGAATAAACTCATTATGGAATTTACTTTCTGTGGCAAAAGTTAGCCACTGGGCAAAAAAGTGCCCTTGCATCAACTGATTGGCAGTATGTTGTATAATATGGACATTCAAGACCCATAGGAAGGTGACCACTGAACTTTGCAAGGCAAGATGGTCCTTCAAGTTCCCGCTTCACAGAAGAAACTGCCAGACATTCTGCAGAACACAGAGAGAAGCAGCTGAGAGACTCTAGGCTGAAGGAAGATGCCCCAATATTGAAGAGGAACTTTGGATGATTATCCAGGCAGCCAGCTGTCTCTGTTATTCAAGATTTTTGGAAGTTGCTTACAATGTACTTTCTATTTACTTAGGTAATATTATATCCTTCTGGGGTCTTTGATATAATTGAAGACTAGATAGTTATAATTTTCCTTGTTTAAGATAAAAAATAAATTAGATATGAAACTTTAGACTCACAAATATAGGATAGATAGAATATTTTCTTTAATCTTGCCAAGTACAAATAGACTAGATATTATAACTGTAATTATTATTTTTTTAATGGTTTTTCAGGACAGGGTTTCTATGTGTAGATTTGTGCCTTTCCTGAAACTCGTTTTGTAGACCAGGCTGGCCTCAAACTCACAGAGATCCGCCTGACTCTGCCTCCCAAGTGCTGGGATTAAAGGCGTGCACTACCAACGCCCAATAACTGTAATTATTGCTTGATAACTGTTTTGTTATATGTAATTTTACTATGTTCAAGTTAAAACCTTCCTTTTTGATTAGACAGAAAAGGGGAAGTATTTTGGATATTGTTCTGTATGGTGTGAATATATGTTGCTCTGATTGGTTGATAAATAAAATACTGATTGGCCAGTAGCCAGGTAGGAAGTATATGTGGGGTAAAGAAATGAGGAGAATTCTGGGAAGAAGAAGGGCTGAATGAGGAGTCACCAGCCAGACACAGAGGAAACAAGATATCAAGGCAGAACTGAGAAAAGCTACCAAGCCACATGGCTAAACATAGATATAAATTATGGGTTAATTTAAGTGTAAGAGCTAGTCAGTAATAAGCCTGAGCTAATGGCCAAGCAGTTATAAGCTTCTGAGTGATTATTTTATAAGCAGGCCGCAGGACTGTGGGGGCTTGGTGGGACCCAAGAAACATCCAACTACAGGAAAGCATTTAATTGGGATCTTGCTTACAGTTTCAGAGGCTTAGTCTACTATCATCATGGCAGTAAGCAGGCATGGTGCTGGAGAGGTAGTTGAAATCTACATCCTGATCCAGCCTGGCAAGGGCTTTTGAAACCCTAACACTCACCCCCAGTGACACACTTCCTCCAACAAGGTCATACCTCCCAATTCTTCTAAACCTTTGAACAGCTCCACTCACTGGTGACTGAGTATTAAAATATATGAGCCTATGTGCAACACTCTTATTTAAACCACCATGTGTCTAAGGGTTCCTCCTTTGTAGAAGGTATGAGATTCTTGTGCACACAAATAAGTACTGCAGCCCATAAGAATATGAAATAGAGATTCAGCTGTATATATTAAAGCTATACCTAGAAAGATCAAGGAATCCTTCTAGAGGAAAGCCATACATATATCAAGTAATATTTGGTGTTATTTGGCTTTTACTATATCAGCTGTCTTCTGCTATGAATTTCTTGTGTGCTCATATACTACTAGACCACAATGGCAAACAGTATAAGCTTCTCAGACCTACTTCTGATCTGAACTAGGTAATACCCCTACAGAGACAACTCCTGTCTCCTAAGTCTAGGAGACAGGTTGATTGTAGTTGCATAGGTTTGTTTCTTGTACAAATGAAGCTCAGACCTTCCTTCCCCAGACAGGCCAAATGGCATTCTGTTGCTAGAGTTTTCCTGCTTGCCCACAGTCAGGACAAATCTCTCTCACCTGCCAGTCCCACAGCCACTCAGACCCGACCAAGTAAACACAGAGACTTATATTGGTTACAAACTGTATGGCCGTGGCAGGCTTTTTGCTAACTGTTCTTACAGCTTAAATTAATCCATTTCTATAAATCTATACCTTGCCACATGGCTTGTGGCTTACTGGCATCTTCACAAGCTGTTTCTCATCATGGTGGCTGGCAGTGTCTCAGCCTTCCACTTCCCAGCTTTATTCTCCTCCTTGTCCCACCTACACTTCCTGCCTAGCCAATGGCCAATCAGTGTTTTATTTATTGACTAATTAGCAACACATTTGCCACATAGAACATCCCACAGCACTTCCCCCCTTATTTTTTTCCAAAAAGGAAGGTTTTAACCTTAACAAAGTAAAATTACATATAATTTGGGGATTTGGGCATAGCTTCTCTTACTACTTCCTGCTGGAGGGGGGCGCTGTATCTTATGGGAACACAAAGAAAATTTTAGGATCATGGAGTAGTCCGTGAGGCTGTATCATCTGAGCCAGTTGCCTTCAAACCATTTTGGATGTTGGATCATCTGGGCCATGGTGTCATCGGAGACCTTTCAGGAGGTCTTGGCTGGTCAAACCTGATGTATCTTAATCTGGAACAAATCCATAGCCTTTGGCTTTCTGTGGGAACAAAAGCAGAGTCTCTTTTCCAAAGTAACACGTCCTTACATCCAAATTTTGAAGTCAAGGTATCTTTAAAATATACATTTTGGCATAACTCAACAGCTTTTACAATCAAATGTTTTTCTGCGGTTAAAAATCCCAAAGACAACACAATCCAGATTCTCTGTGTAATATCCATTTTTACATGGCTTATTTTTTATACTACCTTTACTGTCTCTTTAAAGACTTTATTTTTTAAAACTATGTATTTGTTTATATAACTGTATATATCACCTTTTTTTGTCTCTTTCAAGCCTACGTATATTTTACACACATTTTAAACTATTACATCTGAATCTGTCTTATTGTGTATCTATTGCTTTAAACTGCAGCAGCTGTGGCTGCTGGCTCTGCCCACCTCAGCTTCCCAACATGGCTACGTTTACCGCCAGCTCTGGGAGCTATCGTGGGTCTATGCTTTTATCCAAGCAGCGTGTAGTCCAGAAACTTCTTTTTTTAATTTTGTACTAGCAAAGCCTAAATCCACCATGCAGCTTAATGTGCCACTTGCAGAGGCCTCATTCCCGCCATACTGCAGGTCGAGCACGCAAGCTAGGAACCCACAAGTAGCTCAAACTGGCAGCTGGCGCTCATTTGAGAGAGACAATTAGGAACTGTTTTTAGCTCCGTTTTAGAATCTTTTTTCTCAGTTTTTTGGTGGAAACTCTTGCCACCACGTTGGACACCATTTGTTGCTAGAGTTTTCCTGCTTGCCCACAGTCAGGACAAATCTCTCTCACCTGCCAGTCCCACAGCCAAGTAAACACAGAGACTTATATTGGTTACAAACTGTATGGCCGTGGCAGGCTTCTTGCTAACTGTTCTTACAGCTTAAATTAATCCATTTCTATAAATCTATACCTTGCCACGTGGCTTGTGGCTTACTGGCATCTTCACAAGCTGTTTCTCATCGTGGTGGCTGGCAGTGTCTCCTGACTCAGCCTTCCACTTTCCAACTTTATTCTCCTCCTTGTCCCACCTACACTTCCTGCCTAGCCAATGGGCCAATCAGTGTTTTATTTATTGACTAATTAGCAACACATTTGCCACATAGAACATCCCACAGCAGCATTCCAGAGAAATTGACTCAGAACAAAAGAGTTTTTTTAAAAAAAGATTTATTTATTTATTATGTATACAATGTTCTGCCAGCATTCCAGATCTCATTACTGATGGTTGTAAGCCACCCTGTGGTTGCTGGGTATTGAACTCAGGACCTCTGGAAGAGCAGCCAGTGCTCCTAACCACTGAGCCATGTCTCCAGCCCCCAAAAGAGTTTTTTTGTATAACCAGGTGCAGTAAGTCTGGGGCAGAATTCCTAGAGCAGGGCAGAGTGGCATGGCTGGAGAGAAAGGAACAAGGCAGAGTTTTTGTAGAGAGTAAAGATTGAGTCAGGTCAGGAGAGTAGGAGAGGAAGAAATGAGCATGGACAGAGAAGCTGAGTATGAAAATGAGCTTGAAATCATGAGAACTTAGTTAGGGCTATAAGAGGACAGGAAGAGAAGGGACAGAGAGGAGAAATTTATAAGAATAGAAATAAAGCTGTGTAGATAAAACTTAATCTCAGAAGAAAAAAGCAAACAGAAAAAAAGAGCATTGTATACATAGATTATTTTCCCTCAGACTACCTCACTCCAGCCATACCATTTTCCCCAGGACTCTGGAAGAAATCTTCTCATGGCAGGCCCCTGGGAAAATTCCAATAGATATGCACTAGGGAATCCAGGAAGGTTAAACATTCAGGTCTATCTCTTCAAAGAAAGACTTTTACCTGTTTTCTGCCTGGAGAGCTGGGAATGGATGTAGTTTAAAACCTGATGATCTTCTGCTATCTGTAGGGCCAGGCTTCACCCAAATCCCCCAGAGGTTATTTGTTTATCCCAGACTCCTCCCACCCTTAGATCTTGAACATTCCTTCTTAGTCAATAAAACCCTTCATTCTGAGAGCTGCAATTCACAAGCTTTGTTGTACACATGTGATTGAGTTAATTATCATCAGGAGACTTTCTTCCAAAATTGTGCTGTGCTTAATTATGATTAAAATAAACTACCTGGTGTTAGACTCTAAAAGATTGAGTCAACACAACTAAGTCATGTTGAACCGGATTTCCTTCTTGCCTTTTGCAGATCATTTCTCTACCGGCCCTGGTGTTTGCAGACATGATTACATTGAAACTCTAAAAATTACCTATGGCGTCTTCCATCAAGATGGGCTCTGTGGATTCAGACACAGTGCTCAGGATAAGGATAAGGGTCTAGAAGTTACTTAGGCTGTTGTGAACTGCAAATGACAACTCTCAATAGATGAGTTTTATTGACTGAGAAGGGAAGTCTGTGATAAACAACACGTCTTTTCCCACATTCTTGCCAGGACTTGTCATTAATTTTTCTTTTCTTTTGTGACATGGTCTCATTGTATAGTTCTGGCTGGCCTGGAACTTCTTATGTAGACTAGGCTGGCTTCAAACTTAATGATCTACCTGCCTTTGTCTCCTGAGTACTGAGACAAAGGTGTGTGTTGCCATGCTCAGCCAGTGTTTTGATAACAGCCATTCTGACTGAGGTAGGATGGAATCTCAAGGCTAATTTTTATCTTTGTTTATCCTTAGTTCAAGTGCCATGTTGGACACATGGAGGTCAGAGGACTTCTTGGGAGTCAATTCTGTTGTAGTTGATTCTGGAGATAGATCTCAAGTTGTCAGGCTTATGTAGCAAGTGAGTTCATCTAAGAGACAATAAACATTTTTGTTATTTTTTTTTCTTTTGAAAGTATTCAATTTTTTAGCTCATTTGCTGATCTGATGATAGGGGGTGTTTACTTTTTTAAAGATAAGTTTATATTTATATATGTGTATTTGTATGTGTATTTGTCTGTCCCATATAGTGCTTGTCACTATAGCTTTGCAGCATAGTTTGATATCAAGTATTGTGATACCTCAAGCATTGTTCTTTCAGCTTAGGATTGCTTTGGTTCTTTGGGGTCTCTTGTATTTCCATATCCATTTTAGGACTTTTTTTCAAGCTCTGTGAAAAATGTCATTGGAATTTTGATGGGGATTGATCACTTACAGCAATATTGTCATTTTTATAACATTAATTCTGGCAATCCATGAGCATGAGGAGGTCTTTTCATCTCCTCAGTGTCTTTTTTTGTTTGTTAATTTTTTTTTTTGTATTTTTTTTTTTTTTTGAGATTACTCTATAGCATAGGCTGGCTTCAACCTCGGGACAAATTCTAATTTACATTAAGTGGCATGCTCCTATCATAAGGCTCCTAGCACAAGTCAAGAGTTCTGGGATTACTGGGCATGGTGGCACACACCATTAATCCCAGCACTCAGGAGGCAGAGACAGGCAGATCTCTGTGAGTTTGAGGCCAGCCTGGTTTACAGAGCAAGTTTCAGGACAGCCAGGGCTGTTAAACAGAGAAACCCTGTCTTGAAAAACAAAAACCAAACAAACAAGAGTTCTGGGATTGCAGGCATAAGTCCCCATGCCCAGCTCTTTTCTGTCCTGTTTTCATTACAGAGGTAGGTATTTCACCTCCTTGGTTAGCTTTCCTTATAGGTATTTAAATTTCCTTGAAGCGATTGAATGGGACAGTTTTCCTTGATTTCCTTCTAGGAAGTTCCATATATCTGTGAGGGGCTCAGTAAAGTAACTGCCTACACTACTGCTCCATTGGGATGGGGTTAACTTTTTGTTTGTCTATTTTATTTTTCAAGACAGGGTTTTTCTGTGTAGCCCTGGCTGTCCTGGAACTCAGTCTTTAGACCAGGCTGGCCTCAAACTCAGAGATCTATCTGCCTCTGCCTCCTGAGTGCCAAGATTACAGGTGTGTACTGCCACTGCTGGGCTTGGGGTAGGTTTTTATTGTGGGCAAGAGAGAAAAGATCCAGAGGTATCTAGAAGAGTCTAGAGCAGAGAGAAAAGAAAGCTGACTGGGTATGGCCAGGGATAAGGAAGTGGGGAAGTGGGGGGTGGGGCAGAGATAACAAGAGAGAGCCTGGGGTGGACAAATCATCCTAATTATAAGGGGGAGAATAGTTAGGAGGAGGGACTCCTTTTAGGGATGGAAAACCTGTTTCACAAGCCCCTGAGGAATGCTGGCTTTTATCTAACTTCCAGAAATTCTGTAGTGCAGCTTGAGCTCACATCTAGACATATAAGGGCCTGGGACCTAACAATGTACACATAAAACAAGGCTATTTTGGGCTGGGGAGATGGCTCAGCAAGCTTGCCACCAAGCCTGACAACCCGAGTTCAATCTGAAGGATCCACTCAGTAGAAGGAGAGGGACTCCCACGGGTTGTCTTCTGACCTCTACAAGGGGCTGTGGTACATGAATGCTCTCTCACAAATTTTTAAAAATGAATAAATGTAATAAAAGTTTTAATTTGTAAAATATTTACTTGTATATGTATTTGCCTGTTTCTCTGTATGTACCTTCAGAGGCCAGAGATGACATTAGATCTTTTGGAGCTGGAGCTATGAGCAATTGTAAACTATCTAATGTGGGTGCTTGAAATCAAACTGGGGTCCTCTGGAAGACAAGCAAGTGCTCTTAACCTCTGAGCCACCTCTCTAGACCCCAATTATTAACCTCTAAGCTATCTCTCTAGACCCCAATTAAAAAAATTGAAAGATGATTTTTTTAAAAATTTTTATTTATTTATTTATTTTGAGACAGGTTTCTCTGTGTTGCTCTGGCTGTTCTGGAACTCACTCTGTAGGTCAGGCTGGCCTCGAACTCACAGAGATCCACTTGCCTCTGCCTCCCAAGTGCTAGGACCAAAGGCATGCACCACCACTGCCTGGCTAAAGGGTGATTTTGAGCTGGGGGATGTAACTCAGTGATTATCTCTGTGGGGGGTCCTCTTTCCCTTTAGGCCTGTGGACCACCAGGTCTAGAGGGCAAGAGGAAGTAGCAGCAATAGAAAGCTTTGTACTTGGTCCATGAGCACTAACGGAGACAGTTCTCCAGGAATAGACTTCAGTAAATCAGCTCAACTTTATTCCAGAGTATAAGGAATATATAGGATTGGGAAGCCTCGGGACAAACTCTAATTCACATTAAGTGGCATGTTCCTGTCATAAGGCTCCTAGCACAAGTCTTAGTTATCATCTGTGCAGCAAGGGAGCCTTCCAGCAGGGATCTGTGCCAGGGTTTAAGCTAAAGATAATCCAGACATCTTGTTTAGAGACAGCTTTTAGGTAAGATCAGTCCTCCAGGCCCAGGGACATTCTCCAGACCAGGGTAGGTAGAGGCAGGAAGTTCTGCTGGAAGGCGGGAGCCCCATGTTGTTGAACTATTGAGGTAAGCTGCCAGGCCACGGGGAGACTGTGACATCTACCAGCCAGCAATGTCTTCTAGCAATTTCCACTGTGCTTTTTATTAAACTCATTGAGTTTTTCATTGTCAGAATTTCTTTTTTTTTTTTTCTTGAAAATATTCAATTTCTTTTTTGGGTGGGAGGGTTGGGGAGTCCTGAGATAGGGCTCACTCTTGTAACTCTGGTTATTGTAGAACTCACCATGTAGAAAAGGCTGGCCTCTGATCTTAAGTGCTGGGATCAGAGGTGTGCTCCACTGAGATTGGCTAATATCCAGTTTCTTGCTGCATTTTTCTGCCATTTTGTTGGCTTTTCTTTATAATGCTAAAGTGTAGCCATTTTGCTGACTCTCCCTTATGTAGCTGGCTTTCTTCTTTAGGTTCTGTATAGATTTTTCCTGTTTTGTTCATCTGTGTGTTTATGTTCTCTGAGGTTATTAACACTGTTTGTTAGTGAGGTTTTGGCATCTCCACCTGTGAATTCAGTAGGTCAAGGATTAAGCTCTTTTGCAGGAATCAGGGTGCTTTGCTTTTTCATGTTTCTCAAATCTCTGTGCTGTGACGTGTGCATCTATTGATTTTAATATTCTTCCAGTGATTTTTTGTGTGTGTGTGTGAGTTGCCATATGAATGTTGGGAGTCTAACTGGGTCCTCTGGAAGAGAAGCTCTTAACCACAGAATACTTCTCCAAATACTCAAGTGTTTTTTTTATCAGCTTTGTCTATAGGCATGTCTTTGATGGGCTGTCTTGATTATTAATTGATGTAGGAAGACCAAACTCATTGCGGGTGACACCATTCCCTAGGAACAGAGCCCTGAGCTGTATGAGATGGGAGAAAACTAAGATCAATACAGAAGCAGAAGCAGGCACATGGGTACATTTATTTCTCTCTGCTCTTTTAAAAAATAAATTTATTTAATTATTTATTTGGAGGGAGGGTGCACACACATGTGTGTGTGGAGGTTAGAGGACCATCTGTGGGAGAAGGTTCTTTCCCGCTATGTGGGTCCCAGGGATGGAATTTAGGTTGTCAGTCCTGATGGCAGGTGCCTTCACCCACTGAGCCATTTCACTGAGATTTCCCTGTGCTCTTGGCTGTGGAAGTGATGTGACTCTCTGCTTGACACATGGACTTCCCCTCCGTGTTGGAACTGTAAGTCAAAGGAACCCTTTCCTCCTCTAACTTGCTTTTGGCTGGGACATCTTTTATCATAGCAACAAAAATGAAATTAGACAAGAGATTAATTTAACATTAATTAAAATCCAGTCATAGATCAGCAACTGACAACTAATGGAAATTTATTCAGTGTAATTAAGTAGTAAATTAATGGCGTGCAGGAAGAGTCTGGGAAAGGACAACAGAGCAGGAGTAGGTCAATACATGGAGGGAGGCTGGGAGAGTGGAGAAGGATGCTATGGAGAGGAGCAAAAAAGAAGAGATTAGAAAAGCTGAAAAAGAAAACAGAAAGGGAAGAAAAATCTGCTCGACCAGAAAACTTATAATCAAATACAAGAAACAAACAAATGAAAAAAACCATACAAATCTTTTAAAAACCCAAAAAGATAAAATCAAAGGCAGCTGTGCTCTCCCATGCCTGCTGGGAGCGGGAAGGTGGAGGAAGCAAGGGCACGCTGGCTTCTTCCTGTCTGTATGTCCTGCTGCTGGCTGCTTCCTGTCTGTATTTCCTGCTGCTGGCGTCTTCCTGCCTGTATTTCCTGCTGCTGGCTGCTTCCTGTCTGTATTTCCTGCTGCTGGCATCTTCCTGTCTGTATTTCCTGCTGCTGGCGTCTTCCTGTCTGTATTTCCTGCTGCCGGCTTCTTCCTGTCTGTATTTCCTGCTGCCGGCTTCTTCCTGTCTGTATGTCCTGCTGCCGGCTTCTTCCTGTCTGTATGTCCTGCTGCCGGCTGCTTCCTGTCTGTATTTCCTGCTGCCGGCTTCTTCCTGTCTGTATGTCCTGCTGCTGGCTTCTTCCTGTCTGTATTTCCTGCTGCTGGCTTCTTCCTGTCTGTATGTCCTGCTGCTGGCTGCTTCCTGTCTGTATTTCCTGCTGCTGGCTTCTTCCTGTTTGTATTTCTTGCTCCGTTTCTTTGAACATTACAGATGTACTATTGCTTGTTTTTTGTTTTTGTTTTGATTTTGATTTTCAAAGCTCTTTCTCCTTTTCTTTGGGTTAGAGGCTATTTTTACTTGTCTTTACTTCACTGAATTCCACAGGGATTCTTTATAGTCTGCCATTTTGCCCAGAAGTCCTTGGTCTTGATTTATTCTATTATTGATGTTTTATATTCCTTCTCTCTATGCAGCCTGCTGTCCTGTCCAGTCCACAGCCCCCCTGTCCTGTTCTGTCTTCCCCAGTGCCAGTGCTGGGATTACAGGCATGTACCAGCAAACCCAGCCAGACACAGCCTTTTATACATTACTGTGTTTAGAATTCCTGGCAGATCAGAACCCCCTGGGCCCATCTCCCTTTCTCCTTCAGAGCTGTCTTAATTCTGTTCACTTTACAGTAAGTATTCATAAATCTCAACTGAGCTGCCCATGAAACAAGGAGGACAGAGTGAGAGGTTTTAAATGTCCTCATTACCATTCCAATTTCCCCTTTTTAAAATGCCACTTGGTCACTCTTACCTTTTAAGTTTTATAGATCCAAAGAAATGGATAGTGGAATAATATGCATTGAGTAAAATTTGAATTAGCTTTCCGGGAACATATCTTGGTAACATTCTCTAGCATTTTCCTTTGAATTTGGGGTAGTGTAGTAATATATGCAGAAGAGGTTTTCAGAAGCAGCTGAGCCACACAGACAGCATCACATAATGTCATTGTTCCTGGATCCAAGTTCTTAGCACTGAAGGTCTAGCATGGCATAGAGGATGCTAAGTACCATTGTGGTTTCTGTATAAACGCTTCAAAAACTTATTTCCCTGCATGTGATTCCTGAGAAACTAAATTGCATTTCCAGTTAATTATTGGAATGAAAATGTTTTAAATCGTGTACACATTAATTTCTTCTCAACTTGATTACTTTTCTAATGATGATTTGATAAAAATGAATGAAAACATGTACAGATGTACAAACAGATGTGCTGTGGGATGTTCTGTATGGCAAATGTGTTGCTCTGATTGATCAATAAATAAAACACTGATTGGCCAGTGGCTAGGCAGGAAGTATAGGCGGGACAATGAGGAGAATAAAGCTGGGAAGTGGAAGGCTGAGTCAGAGACACTGCCAGCCGCCACAATGACAAACAGCATGTGAAGATGCCGGTAAGCCATGAGCCACGTGGCAAGGTATAGATTTATAGAAATGGATTAATTTAAGCTATAAGAACAGTTAGCAAAAAGCCTGCCATGGCCATACAGTTTGTAACCAATATAAGTCTCTGTGTTTACTTGGTCGGGTCTGAGTGGCTGTGGGACAGCCAGGTGAGAGAGATTTGCCCTGACCGTAGGCCAGGCAGGAAAACTCTAGCTACACAGATGCCTGTGCCAATGAAACTGGGTGCAAGATGAAATGAGTTTCCTAGATGCACAACCATTAAGACCAATTAGGGACTCATTTTTTTCTCTCATTCCTTGAAGTAAGGTAAGGGCTTTGATCTATTGTGGGGACTTCTGTCTTTCATACTCCAGCTTCTCTGATGTGTTAGGACCACCAGATAGAAGAATCCTTTCTTCACTTGAGGCTTTTTTGTCTTGGAGATTTTGATGATTGATTTTATGTATCAGTTAGTGTTTGGTCAGAGGTCAGTCTCAAAACTGGGTAGAGCAGTAACATATTCCCATAATCCCAGCACTGGGGAGGAGGCAGGAGAATCAGAAGTTTCAGGTCATCCTCAGCTACAGTAGGTTCCTCCATCCAAAGCTACAAGTTTGGCCACCGAAGTCCAGATGTTACTGTGAAGGTACTTTTTTATATACCATTAACAATCAGGTCAATAGACCAAATGAAGCAGATTACTGCCTCAATGAGGGTGGGTGAAGTACCTCAGAGGGAAGACTGAGGCCCCCAGAAAGGCTCTGTCTAGACTATAGCACTGATTCCTGCTGCAATTCTCTGCCTCCTCCTGACTTACCTCCTGGTTTCAGACTTGCCAGTACCCATCATGACATTGACTCACATCACAACCCAGTGCTCCCAACATGAAGTTGACTTGTGGGGTTTTTCTCTTTCTCATTAGCGGCTTGATGGGGGAGGGGTGAGGGAGAGTGAGTTATGGTGAGTTTCCCAGGAAGCAGACTCCAGGAGACCAGCATTGAGATGCAGATCTGATTTAATGTGTGTGTTCAGTGGCATATATGCATACATTATCCAATCAGCTAAGGTCATATCGAGTTACTGTCCAATGAGTCTGAGTGGCACGCAATCAGAGTTAACGCAATCAGAGTTATGTGAGGGTGTCCAGGGGGGCAGTATGTCCAAGCAGTGTGTCTGCAGACAAAGGCAGGCAATGCCCTGCGCTTTGGCAACAAATCAGAGGGTCTCCAGTTAGCTGGGACTCCATTATGAGTCCATTTAGTGTTCCAGAGACTTGGGTCTGCACAAACAGCTGCAGGAGGTGTCAGCATTTCTCACGTTTCCTGTCTTTTAGTGACACCATCTGAACAGAGACTGACTCTTCATTGACTCATGTCTGTAACTCAGTGCTCCTACAGCACCCTGAGAATCAGAGACAGGAGAATCCCCCAAAGCCTGTGGGACGGTTGCTCTGTCCAATACAGCAGTGAACAACAAGAGACCCTGTCTCAAACAAGGTGAAAGACAGGGACCTACACCTGAGACTGAGAGTGTCATCTGACCTCCTTATACAGGTCATGACACACCCACACTCTCATACCTGAATATTCATACACACTACACACATGCACACATAAAATGCCACCTTGTGTTTTATGCAGTTAATGTGGATCAGGGCTGGAGAGGTGGCTCAGCAGATAAAGGCACTTGTCTCCAATGCTGACTACATGAATTCAGCCCTTGAGAACCACATGGTGGAAGGAAAGAAATGACTCCTGAAAATAGTCCTCTGATTTGCACTCAAGTGTCCCCAAACCAGCAAATAAACACACAAATAAATGTAGTGTAAGTGGAGGCAGAGCTTTCTGTCCCATATGCCTCATTATACCAAGCAATCACTTCCCAGTTTACCACTCAGATGTTATAAATGCTTGGTTGATGGCTCAGGCTTATTACTAGCTAGCTCTTACATTTAAATTAACTCATATTTATTATCTATGCTTTCCCACGTGTTTTGTGGCTTGTTACCTCATTTTCTACATGTCTTGCTTCCTTGGTGGCTGACTGGCATCTGCCCTTACTCTGCCCTTCTTCATCTCCATCCTCAGTTTGAATGTACCACCTAAACTTATCTTGCCTCACCATTGTCC